>NC_053389.1:43314384-43445569 GCF_905171765.1 Bufo bufo
TGCTGCCACCACCATGCTTCACTGTGGGCATGGTGTTCTTGTGGTGATGTGCAGTGTTGTTTTTGCGCCAAACATATCTTTTGGAATTATGGCCAAAGAGTTCAACCTTGTTTTCATCAGACCATAACACCTTTTCCCACATTCTTTTGGGAGACTTCAGATGTGTTTTTGCAAAATGTAACCTGACTTGGATGTTTTTCTTTGTAAGAAAAGGCTTTCGTCTTGCACTCTACCCCATAGCCCAAACATATGAAGAATACGGGAGATTGTTGTCACATGTACCACACAGCCAGTACTTGCCAGATATTCCTGCAACGCCTTTAATGTTGCTGTGGGCCTCTTGGTCGCCTCCCAGACCAGTTTTCTTCTTGTCTTTTCATCAATTTTGGAGGGACGTCCAGTTCTTGGTAATGTCACTGTTGTGCCATATTTTCTTCCCTCCACCTAAAAGATTTCAGTTTGTTTTCCAATTGAGTGGTACAGTTTATAGGTCACATTAAAGGTGGAAAAAGTTCTGAAATGATTTATCTTTGTCTAATTTTTTTACATCGCAGAAACCTGACATTTTAACAGGTGTGTGTAGACTTTTTATATCCACTGTATGTACTGCACAGGTTTCTGGTGATGCATATACTGTATATGTACTGTACACGGTTCTGGTAATGTTTATATGTACTGCACAGGTTCCTGGTGATGTATATATGTACTGTACACGGTTCTGGTGATGTATATATGTACTGTACACGGTTCTGGTGATGTATATATGTACTGTACACGGTTCTGGTGATGTATATATGCACTGTACACGGTTCTGGTGATGTATATATGTACTCAGGGCCGGGCCGACACAGAGGCTGTGGAGGCTCCAGCCTCAGGGCGCAGGCCAGCTCCCCAGCCTCTGGTTGGCAGGCAGGCCACTGAGTCAGAACATCCGATGGTTTATTCTAACCCCCAGGCGTTCCCATGGTGACAGGGACGCTTGCCTGGGGGTTAGAATATACAGGGCCACGCCGCTCACAGGAGTACATTTATAAACTAATCAGTAACTTTAACTTTAATCATTGCTAATCTCTTTACTTGGATCCCTTACTCTGTCTTACAGTTTATAAATGCACTCCTGTGAGCGTCGGGGAGGGGGATCTGTGGATGGCACTGTTTAGGGGAGGGGGATCTGTGGATGGCACTATTTAGGGGAGGGGGATCTGTGGATGGCACTATTTAGGGGAGGGGGATCTGTGGATGGCACTATTTAGGGGAGGGGGGATCTGTGGATGGCACTATTTAGGGGAGGGGGAATCTGTGGATGGCACTATTTAGGGGAGGGGGATCTGTGGATGGCACTGTTTAGGGGAGGGGGATCTGTGGATGGCACTGTTTAGGGGAGGGGGATCTGTGGATGGCTCTGTTTAGGGGAGGGGGATCTGTGGATGGTGGATGGCACTGTTTAGGGGAGGGAGATCTGTGGATGGCACTGTTTAGGGGAGGGGGATCTGTGGATGGCACTGTTTAGTAGAGGGGGATCTGTGGATGGCACTGTTTAGGGGAGGGGGATCTGTGGATTGCACTGTTTAGGGGAGGGGGATCTGTGGATGGCACTGTTTAGGGGAGGGGGATCTGTGGATGGCACTGTTTAGGGGAGGGGGATCTGTGGATGGCACTGTTTAGGGGAGGGGGATCTGTGGATAGCACTGTTTAGGGGAGGGGGATCTGTGGATGGCACATAGGAAGGGGTGGGGTTTAGCGAGAAAGGGGTTTGGCCTTGACAGGAAGGGGTGGGTCAAATTTATATTAGGGGGGTGCCCGAGTTTAGTCTCGCCTAGGGCAGCACAAAACCAAGATACACCACTGCCACTGACCACGTCGCTGCTGCTGCCGCGCCTGCCAGGCTGCCGGCCGCGCTGGAGGACGGAGGGAGTAGTGAGCACTTGGCACTGACTTATGTGCTCCCTCCCCGCTCCGCCTCCTGGCTCGGCCGCTCCGCTGCTCTGGTCTCTGCTCAGTCGATTGCCTGACTTTTGGGGTGGATGATGATTAATAACAAACATACATATCTAAATGGCGGGGGGGGGGCGCACTTGGGCAGCTCAGCCTCTGTTGGTGGTGGACCTTGTCCCAGCCCTGTATGTGCTGTACACAGTTCTGGTGATGTATATATGTACTGTACACAGTTCTGGTGATGTATATATGTACTGTACACAGTTCTGGTGATGTATATATGTACTGTACACAGTTCTGGTGATGTATATATGTACTGTACACAGTTCTGGTGATGTATATATGTACTGCACACAGTTCTGGTGATGTACAGTTGCAATAAAAAGTATGTGAACCCTTTGGAATGATTTGGATTTCTGCACAAATTGGTCTTAAAATGTGATCTGATCTCCATCTAAGTCACAACAATAGACAATCACAGTCTGCTTAAACTAATAACACACAAAGAATTAAATGTTACCATGTTTTTATTGAACACACCATGTAAACATTCACAGTGCAGATGGAAAAAGTATGTGAACCCTTGGATTTAATAACTGGTTGAACCTCTTTTGGCAGCAATAACTTCAACCAAACGTTTCTTGTAGTTGCAGATCAGACGTGCACAACGGTCAGGAGTAATTCTTGACCATTCCTCTTTACAGGACTGTTTCAGTTCAGCAATATTCTTGGGATGTCTGGTGTGAATCGCTTTCTTGAGGTTATGCCACAGCATCTCAATCGAGTTGAGGTCAGGACTCTGACTGGGCCACTCCAGAAGGCGTATTTTCTTCTGTTTAAGCCATTCTGTTGTTGATTTACTTCTATGCTTTGGGTCGTTGTCCTGTTGCAACACCCATCTTCTGTTGAGTTTCAGCTGGTGGACAGATGACCTTAAGTTCTCCTGCAAAATATCTTGATAAACTTGGGAATTCATTTTTCCTTCGATGATAGCAATCCGTCCTGGCCCTGACGCAGCAAAGCAGCCCCAAACCATGATGCCCCCACTACCATACTTCACAGTTGGGATGAGGTTTTGATGTTGGTGTGCTGTGCCTCTTTTTCTCCACATATAGTGTTGTGAGTTTCTTCCAAACAACTCAACTTTGGTTTCATCTGTCCACAGAATATTTTGCCAGTACTGCTGTGGAACATCCAGGTGCTCTTGTGCAAACTGTAAACGTGCAGCAATGTTATTTTTTTTGGACAGCAGGGGCTTCCTCTGTGGTATCCTCCCATGAAATCCATTCTTGTTTAGTGTTTTACGTATCGTAGATTCGCTAACAGGGATGTTAGCATATGCCAGAGACTTTTGTAAGTCTTTAGCTGACACTCTAGGATTCTTCTTCACCTCATTGAGCAGTCTGCGCTGTGCTCTTGCAGTTATCTTTACAGGACGGACACTCCTAGGGAGAGTAGTCGCAGTGCTGAACTTTCTCAATTTATAGACAATTTGTCTTACCGTGGACTGATGAACAGCAAGGCTTTTGGAGATACTTTTATAACCCTTTCCAGCTTTATGCAAATCAACAAATTTTTAATTTTAGGTCTTCTGAGAGCTCTTTTGTGCGAGGCATCATTCACATCAGGCAATGCTTCTTGTGAAAAGCAAACCCAAAACTGGTGTGTGTTTTTTATAGGGCAGGGCAGCTGTAACCAACACCTCCAATCTCATCTCATTGATTGGACTCCATTTAGCTGACACATCACTCCAATTAGCTCTTGGAGATGTCATTAGTAGGGATGAGCGAACCCGAACTGTATAGTTCGGGTTCGTACCGAATTTTGGGGTGTCCGTGACACGGACCCGAACCCAAACATTTTCGTAAAAGTCCGGGTTCGGTGTTCGGCGCTTTCTTGGCGCTTTTTGAAAGGCTGCAAAGCAGGCAATCAACAAGCGTCATACTACTTGCCATCACAGCCATGCCTACTATTGGCATGGCTGTGATTGGCCAGTGCAGCATGTGACCCAGCCTCTATATAAGCTTGGGTCACGTAGCGCTGCACGTCACTCTGCTGTTACAAGTGTAGGGAGAGGTTGCAGCTGCGACGTTAGGGCGAGATTAGGCAGTGATTAACTCCTCCAAAACACTTAAGACAGTGATCGATCTACAGCTGTGGATCATTAAACTGCTGCTATTCAATTGCTCACTGTTTTTAGGCTGCCCAGAGCGTTTTTCAGTCACTTTTTTCTGGGGTGATCGGCGGCCATTTTGTGGCTTGTGGTGCGCCAGCACAAGCTGCCACCAAGTCCATTTACCCATCAATAGTGTGGTTATTTTTTGCTATATCCTACATCAAGGGCAAGCTGCCACCAAGTCCATTTAACCATCAATAGTGTGGTTATTTTTTTGCTATATCCTACATCAGGGGCAAGCTGCCACCAAGTCCATTTAACCATCAATAGTGTGGTTACTTTTTGGCTATATCCTACATCAGGGGCAAGCTGCCACCAAGTCTATTTAACCATCAATAGTGTGGTTATTTAAATCTATCCCTAAAAGGGTATATTAGATTCAAGGTGCTGATAAGGTCATTCTCAATAACTTCACACACACGCTACTGTGCAGATCCAAGTCTAATTCTGTCCGTAAACGTATACCTGTCACCCAGCGCCTAAATAATAGGCCTCAAATTTATATTCAGCTAAATCTCTGGCTATTGCTGTAGCTGGTGAAGTTATATTGTGTCCGTCAAAGCACAGTTTTTGTTCTGGTTTGAAATACAATTCCCAACCTAGCAATTTCCTAAATGAGTGGTTTCTGCTGTATCAGGCCTACTTTAAATCTATCCCTAAAAGGGCATATTAGATTCAAGGTGCTGATAGGGTCATTCTCAATAACTTCACACACACGCTACTGTGCATATCCAAGTCTAATTCTGTCCGTAAACGTATACCTGTCACCCAGCTCCTAAATAATAGGCCTCAAATTTATATTCAGCTAAATCTGTCATTACTGCTGTGCCTGTATTAGTGTAATACGGTACCTAAATAGATAGCCAGATAGTCTTAGGTGTCTGTAAAAAAAGGCCTGAATTTGAATTCAATACATTGGGCCAAATAATTTTTTTCTTATTGTGGTGAAAGGTAACAATGAGGAAAACATCTAGTAAGGGACGCAGACGCGGACATGGTCGTGGTGGTGTTAGTGGACCCTCTGGTGCTGGGAGAGGACGTGGCCGTTCTGCCACAGCCACACGTCCTAGTGTACCAACTACCTCAGGTCCCAGTAGCCGCCAGAATTTCCAGGGATATTTGGTGGGGCCCAATGCCGTTCTAAGGATGGTAAGGCCTGAGCAGGTACAGGCATTAGTCAATTGGGTGGCCGACAGTGGATCCAGCACGTTCACATTAACTCCCATCCAGTCTTCTGCAGAAAGCGCACAGATGGCGCATGAAAACCAAGCCCATCAGTTTGTCACATCACCCCCATGCATATCAGGGAAACTGTCTGAGCCTCAAGTTATGCAGCAGTCTCTTATTCTGTTTGAAGACTCTGCTGGTAGGGTTTCCCAAGGGCATCCACCTAGCTCTTCCCCAGCGGTGGAAGACATAGAATGCACTAACGCACAACCACTTATGTTTCCTGATGATGAGGACATGGGAATACCACCTCAGCACGTCTCTGATGATGACGAAACACAGGTGCCAACTGCTGCGTCTTTCTGCAGTGTGCAGACTGAACAGGAGGTCAGGGATGAAGACGATGCAGGGGACGATGAGGTCCTAGACCCCACATGGAATGAAGGTCGTGCCACTGACTTTCACAGTTCGGAGGAAGAGGCAGTGGTGAGACCGAGCCAACAGCGTAGCAAAAGACAAAGAGGGAGCAGTGGGCAAAAGCAGAACACCCGCCGCCAAGAGACTCTGCCTGCTACTGACCGCCACCATCTGGGACCGAGCACCCGAAAGGCAGCTTCAAGGAGTTCCCTGGCATGGCACTTCTTCAAACAATGTGCTGACGACAAGACCCGAGTGGTTTGCACGCTGTGCCATCAGAGCCTGAAGCGAGGCATTAACGTTCTGAACCTTAGCACAACCTGCATGACCAGGCACCTGCATGCAAAGCATGAACTGCAGTGGAGTAAACACCTTAAAAACAAGGAAGTCACTCAGGCTCCCCCTGCTACCTCTTCTGCTGCTGCCGCCTCGTCCTCTTCTGCTGCTGCCACCTCGGCCTCTTCCTCCGCCTCTGGAAGAACGTTGGCACCTGCCACCCAGCAAACATGGGATGTACCACCAACACCACCACCTGCGTCACCAAGCATCTCAACCATGTCACACGGCAGCGTTCAGCTCTCCATCTCACAAACATTTGAGAGAAAGCGTAAATTCCCACCTAGCCACCCTCGATCCCTGGCCCTGAATGCCAGCATTTCTAAACTACTGGCCTATGAAATGCTGTCATTTAGGATGGTGGACACAGACAGCTTCAAACAGCTCATGTCGCTTGCTGTTTCACAGTATGTTGTTCCCAGCCGGCACTACTTCTCCAAGAGAGCCGTGCCTTCCCTGCTCAACCAAGTATCCGATAAAATCAAGTGTGCACTGCGCAACGCCATCTGTGGCAAGGTCCACCTAACCACAGATACGTGGACCAGTAAGCACGGCCAGGGACGCTATATCTCCCTAACTGCACACTGGGTAAATGTAGTGGCGGCTGGGCCCCAGGCGGAGAGCTGTTTGGCGCATGTCCTTCCGCCGCCAAGGATCGCAGGGCAACATTCTTTGCCTCCTGTTGCCTCCTCCTCCTACTCAGCTTCCTCCTCCTCTTCTTCTACCTGCTCATCCAGTCAGCCACACACCTTCACCACCAACTTCAGCACAGCCCAGGGTAAACGTCAGCAGGCCATTCTGAAACTCATATGTTTGGGGGACAGGCCCCACACCGCACAGGATTTGTGGCGGGGTATAGAACAACAGACCGACGAGTGGTTGCTGCCGGTGAGCCTCAAGCCCGGCCTGGTGGTGTGCGATAATGGGCGAAATCTCGTTGCAGCTCTGGGACTAGCCGGTTTGACGCACATCCCTTGCCTGGCGCATGTGCTGAATTTTCTGGTGCAGAAGTTCATTCGCAACTACCCCGACATGTCAGAGCTGCTGCATAAAGTGCGGGCCGTCTGTTCGCGCTTCCGGCGTTCACATCCTGCCGCTGCTCGCCTGTCTGCGCTACAGCGTAACTTCGGCCTTCCCGCTCACCGCCTCATATGCGACGTGCCCACCAGGTGGAACTCCACCTTGCACATGCTGGACAGACTGTGTGAGCAGCAGCAGGCCATAGTGGAGTTTCAGCTGCAGCACGCACGGGTCAGTCGCACTGCGGAACAGCACCACTTCACCACCAATGACTGGGCCTCCATGCGAGACCTGTGTGCCCTGTTGCGCTGTTTCGAGTACTCCACCAACATGGCCAGTGGCGATGACGCAATTATCAGCATTACAATACCACTTCTATGTCTCCTTGAGAAAACACTTAGGGCGATGATGGAAGAGGAGGTGGCCCAGGAGGAGGAGGAGGAGGAAGAGGGGTCATTTTTAGCACTTTCAGGCCAGTCTCTTCGAAGTGACTCAGAGGGAGGTTTTTTGCAACAGCAGAGGCCAGGTACAAATGTGGCCAGAAAGGGCCCACTACTGGAGGACGAGGAGGATGAGGATGAGGATGAGGTGGAGGATGATGAGGATGAAGCATGTTCACAGCGGGCTGGCACCCACTGGTGCGTGGCTGGGGGGAAACGCAGGACGATGACGATACGCCTCCCACAGAGGACAGCTTGTCCTTACCTCTGGGCAGCCTGGCACACATGAGCGACTACATGCTGGATCCCCGGTACAATGTGCCCACCTTACTTCCTGCACTGGAGCGTGATAGGAAGATGCGCGAGTACAAGCGCACGTTGGTAGACGCGCTACTGAGAGCATTCCCAAATATCACAGGGGAACAAGTGTAAGCCCAAGGCGAAGGCAGAGGAGGAGCAAGAGGTCGCCAACGCAGCTGTGTCACGGCCAGCTCCTCTGAGGGCAGGGTTAGCATGGCAGAGATGTGGAAAAGTTTTGTCACCACGCCAAAGCTAACTGCACCACCACCTGATACGGAACGTGTTAGCAGGAGGCAACATTTCACTAACATGGTGGAACAGTACGTGTGCACACCCCTCCACGTACTGACTGATGGTTCGGCCCCATTCAACTTCTGGGTCTCCAAATTGTCCATGTGGCCAGAGCTAGCCTTTTATGCCTTGGAGGTGCTGGCCTGCCCGGCGGCCAGCGTTTTGTTTGAACGTGTATTCAGCACGGCAGGGGGTGTCATTACAGACAAACGCAGCCGCCTGTCTACAGCCAATGTGGACAAGCTGATGTTCATAAAAATGAACCAGGCATGGATCCCACAGGACCTGTCCATCCCTTGTGCAGATTAGACATTAACTACCTCCCCTTAACCATATATTATTGTACTCCAGGGCACTTCCTCATTCAATCCTATTTTTATTTTCATTTTACCATTATATTGCGGGGCAACCCAAAGTTGAATGAACCTCTCCTCTGTCTGGGTGCCGGGGCCTAAAAATATCTGACAGTGGCCTGTTCCAGTGGTGGGTGACATGAAGCCTGATTCTCTGCTATGACATGAAGACTGATTCTCTGCTGACATGAAGCCAGATTCTCTGCTATGGGACCTCTCTCCTCTGCCTGGGTGCCTGGGCCTAAATATCTGACAATGGACTGTTCCAGTGGTGGGTGACGTGAAGCCTGATTCTCTGCTATGACATGAAGACTGATTCTCTGCTGACATGAAGCCAGATTCTCTGCTATGGGACCTCTCTCCTCTGCCTGGGTGCCTGGGCCTAAATATCTGACAATGGACTGTTATAGTGGTGAGTGACGTGAAGCATGATTCTCTGCTATGACATGAAGACTGATTCTCTGCTGACATGAAGCCAGATTCTCTGCTATGGGACCTCTCTCCTCTGCCTGGGTGCCTGGGCCTAAATATCTGACAATGGACTGTTATAGTGGTGAGTGACGTGAAGCATGATTCTCTGCTATGACATGAAGACTGATTCTCTGCTGACATGAAGCCAGATTCTCTGCTATGGGACCTTTCTCCTCTGCCTGGGTGCCTGGGCCTAAATATCTGACAATGGACTGTTCCAGTGTTGGGTGACGTGAAGCATGATTCTCTGCTGACATGAAGCCAGATTCTATGTTATGGGACCTCTATCCTCTGTCTGGGTGCCGGGGCCTAAATTATATGACAGTGGCCTGTTCCAATGTTGGGTGACGTGAAGCATGATTCTCTGCTATGACATGAAGACTGATTCTCTGCTGACATGAAGCCAGATTCTCTGCTATTGGACCTCTCTCCAATTGATATTGGTTAATTTTTATTTATTTTATTTTTATTTTTATTCATTTCCCTATCCACATTTGTTTGCAGGGGATTTAACTACATGTTGCTGCCTTTTGCAGCCCTCTAGCCCTTTCCTGAGCTGTTTTACAGCCTTTTTAGTGCCGAAAAGTTCGGGTCCCCATTGACTTCAATGGGGTTCGGGACGAAGTTCGGGTCGGGTTCGGATCCCGAACCCGAACATTTCCGGGAAGTTCGGCCGAACTCGAACCCGAACATCCAGGTGTTTGCTCAACTCTAGTCATTAGTCTAGGGGTTCACAAACTTTTTCCACCTGCACTGTGAATGTTTACATGGTGTGTTCAATAAAAATATGCTAACATTTAATTATTTGTGTGTTAATAGTTTAAGAAGACTGTGATTGTCTATTGTTGTGATTTAGATGACGATTAGATCACATTTTATGACCAATTTGTGCAGAAATCCATATAATTACAAAGGGTTCACATACTTTTTCTTGCAACTGTATATATGTATTGCAGGTGGTTCTGGTGATGTATATATGTATTGCAGGTGGTTCTGGTGATGTATATATGTATTGCAGGTGGTTCTGGTGATGTATATATGTACTGCACTCGGTTCTGGTGCTGTATTTATGGAGTGATCTTGGCTCTTGCTCTGTTTTTTTTGTTCACTAAAGGAGTAGCAACAACAGTACAGTTGAATTCAATCTTACAAATTCTGTTATTTTCTGTTATAGCTGTGTTATAATGGAAAACAATTTCGGAATTTGTAACGACAGATGTGAACCTACCCTTAGTTAATCACAGACATTCATCGTACATTTGCTTTGTGTTGACATCATTTTTTTAAATAAATAAATTTAGCAACTTTTTTTTTACACATTTTTGGCATTGAGAAGTTTGTTAATGTTTCTTTTCTGATATGAAAGCAAAGTAGAGGTTACATTTAAAAAAAGACAAAAAAAAGAAGACGGAGTCAAAGTCACAGGATAACTTTTTCATCTTTATTGAAACTTGGCAATTTCTTGAACAGTTGGCAGGACTCTTTGTTTTCCTAAAAACTAACGTACACAGACTGTGTACTGTTCCTATTGTCCAACAAAACATGGAGCACGATACATAATATTGATAAATAGAAGAACGCAGTGAAACATCCTATTATCAAATTCATGACTGTGACCACAGACGAATCTCCTGTCTGGATAACATGAGAAAGACAATAAAATGTTTACTATAAATAGATTATAGATATGAGATAGATAGATAGATAGATAGATAGATAGATAGATAGATAGATAGATAGATTATAACTTACCAACAAAAGATAGATCAGAGGAATGATTCCAAGAGGTGGGCAGAAGATGAAAATTATTATTGTGCAGGTTATTTCATCGCGGCATTCTCTACGTCGATGCAAGTAGGGTGAAGTTGAAGAAGGCTGAGATGATACAATGTTGTTTTCTCGGGCAGATATTACACTAGTTGGTCTTTTCGGTGGAGGATCTTCTGGTGGTGGTGGGTCTTCTGGTAGTGGAGGATCTTCTTGTGGTAGAGAATATTCTACTGCTAGAGGTTTGTCTTGTGAAAGATCTTCTTGTGGTGAAGGATCTTTTGGTAAGTTTGGTGGTGGTAGTTCACAATAATCTGGATATTGGGGTAAGTCTTGAAATGGTAGGTGTTCCACTGAGAGACTGATTGGTTTATCACCACCGTTATGCTGGTCAGGTGGTAGTGAATAATCCCTCTGAAAGGCCTCGTTGTAGATACCCAATATGTCATACTTCTGGCTGGAATCATAGAGGTCCTCATAAGGTGGACCTTCTCTTCCCTCTCCTGACATTCTTCTGGAGAGCCCACTATATATCTGCGACTCCTTCCTCCTCTGAGTGCAGAGATCTTCTTGCCTTGAGCTTGGGTTGCATAACACCTTATGTTACACCCTTTACATGTCTATTGTATCACTATGTAAAGAATGTCCCTCAACAATTTAAAGAGGAAGGAGCCGATTTCAATTTACACAATTTTGAACTGTATATAGTAATGGTGACACAATCTAGACATCTGTCCGTACACATGATATGGATTATTCCAAAATTATTATTAAAGGGGTTGTACAGGATTAGAAAAACATGGCTGAAACTGCTCTGTGTGAGGACTTGCAGCTCAGGAAAATTATTAAAGAGGATGAAGAGCTGCAATACCAAACACAACCAAGGGCATGTGTGGTGCTGTTTTGGAAGAAGGCAGCTGTGTTTTTCTGATCTTGGACAACCTGATGGAACCTGTTGATCTTTTGGCCAGACTTCAAGTGATCAGGCTGCAACCATTGGTTTGGCCAGATGTGTTACACCAGTGGCAAAGATGCTCTGGAGGCCTGGCCTGGTAGTGAACTCCACTTGGTCCTCTTTTGTAAAGACTGTAGAGGGGGGATGGCAGTTATGGCCTCTTCATGAACCTATGACTGAGGAGGATCTCATCCTTTGTCTCATTGTCCAAAATCCCTATCCACGGAGAACCACTTGACGGTCCCCACACTACTCTCTAAGACAGGGTCCCAGGCCAAGGATGGTCCAGCACTTGGATGACCCTTTGTCTTGTGGCACTTTGTCTTCCAAAGAGGCAGGACTCCAGCCATGGCCTATCACTGTGGAGAACCGAGGCATCGATCCTCCTTGGCCGAGTGATGGAGAGGGAACCATGGAGGTAACCACCCCACCGGCCTGTGTGGGGCACATAAAACATGTGGGTTCCTGGAGTTTTACTTGGGCCACTCACATTTTTTCTGTTGTTTTTGATTGTTCATTGTTGTCGCCCTACATCATGGCCAACCACTTGGGCCTCTGCTTGCTCTCTGCCATTGTGAGCATCGTGGGCTCTTCTGCCCTTGATCTCCACCACTCAGCTCGAAGGCAGCATACTCTCTGTCAAAGGAACAGGTTGTCTTCTTGGCCCGAAGGTCTTTTGCCTTGGCAAAATAATAAACAGGAACCCAGTTGAAGGGACCAGACACCCACTCCCAGCAGAGCATCAGGAAGACCCGTCTTGCCTACTCAACAGCTGGGCATTCACTCTGATTTCCTGCTCTGGAGGGGCTGTGTATTAGTGCACATGGTGCGGATCACAGATCGGTGATTAACCCTTTCTATTCAGGTGCACAATCAATGGAGTGTCTCTGGGCCTTAGTAGCAAGCGATTAATGTGAAACACCCACATGGAGTCTTGTTAACAAGATGTGGCTGTAGCTTCCACTGAATTCTCTCCAGCTAGGCAATAAAGTCTCTTTTAGGGTCCACACAGCAATAAGGCCAACAATAGTAAGGCACGGAGGCGCAATCCTGTTCCTGGCGCCAATTAAATGCAGCAAGCCCCTGAGGAGCTGGTGTGGAGGATGGGAGTGGAAGTGGCCCTGAAGAATTTTATTTATTTTTTTAAATAAACTTTTATTTGGTCAGGATGCACATGGTAAAACAGCACATAAAATTATGCATTTTCCAAACCATACAATGTTTATGTCATCCACCAAAATTTCTATTTCAGAAGACATTCCATCATCGTAACTAGAGATAAGCGAATTTTTCAAAAATTCGATTTGGCCAGTTTGCGGGTTTTTTCGAAAAAATTCTGTTCGATTTGAATTTATTCGTGAAAAATCGCATTAAAAAAATGCTATTTCCTGGCTGCAGAGAGCCTTTATAGTGGTGTAGAACACTGTGCCTTGCAGTAAAACGAATAGAGAAACTACTGTGGTAGTGAAACAATACTGTGAGTCCGTATGACATGCAGATGACAGGCGTCGCTCTTTGAATCACTGCACACTTTACTTATTTGGGCAGTCACAGGGCCAAAACTGACCAAATAACTCAAGTATGAACTCAGCCTTACAGGTCGATGTTAGCGTAAAGAAGAAGCGCGCTCCTTTTACACCGTCGTCAGCTGATTCCACATAGATGTCTACAGAACCTGTTCTATTAAACGCTTATACAAGTAGAGTCCCCGACAGAGTGGAGAGGGTGTCAGTAGTAAGTTTGTGTTGACATCACTGATTATTTTGCCCTTCTTCTGATCCGTGAGGAAAAATAACCTCCAAAAAATGGATCCTGATGGGACCATACAGGCCTTACAGCTGCTACACAGACAGGATCCATTGTGCTTCTCATTTTTCCTTCTTTCTGACAGATCAGAAGAAGGGTCAAATGAATGATAATGTCAGCCAGGCAGAAAGGCATGAGAACAGCATGAGAAGTCCACAGAGTGGCCCTATGACATAGTGGTGAGGTCTAAGCAGCATGAGAAAGCCACAGAGTGCCACAATGAAAGTGTGGAGGTGGCGGCAGCATCAGGAGGAGGCCACAGAGTGGCACAATGACAGTGTGGAGGTGGCGGCAGCATCAGGAGGCCACAGAGTGGCAAGGTGAAATAGTGTGGAGGTGGCAGCAGCAGCATCAGGAGGAGGCCACAGGGTGGACAATGACAGTGTGGAGGGGGCGGCAGCAGCATCAGGAAACCACAGAGTGGCAAGGTGACATAGTGTGGAGTTGGCAGCAGCATCAGAAGACCACAGACTGTCAAGGTGACATAGTGAGGAGGTGGCAGCAGCATCAGGAGACCACAGAGTGACCATTTGGCATCAGATGTGTGGTGTGAGGGATACACATACAGTACAGACCAAAAGTTTGGACACACCTTCTCATTCAAAGAGTTGTCTTTATTTTCATGACTATGAAGGCATCAACACTATGAATTAACAC
The DNA here is from genome assembly GCF_905171765.1 of Bufo bufo. Taxonomy (NCBI): domain Eukaryota; kingdom Metazoa; phylum Chordata; class Amphibia; order Anura; family Bufonidae; genus Bufo; species Bufo bufo. The sequence goes on from NC_053389.1 coordinate 43,328,476, forward strand.
ATGTGGAATTATATACATAAACAAGTGTGAAACAACTGCAAATATGTCATATTCTAGGTTCTTCAAAGTAGCCACCTTTTGCTTTGATTACTGCTTTGCACACTCTTGGCATTCTCTTGATGAGCTTCAAGAGGTAGTCCCCTGAAATTGTCTTCCAACAGTCTTGAAGGAGTTCCCAGAGATGCTTAGCACTTGTTGGCCCTTTTGCCTTCACTCTCACCCGAAACCATCTCGATTGGGTTCAGGTCCGGTGACTGTGGAGGCCAGGTCATCTGGCGCAGCACCCCATCACTCTCCTTCATGGTCAAATAGCCCTTACTTTCAAAGTTTTCCCAATTTTTCGGCTGACTGACCTTTATTTCTTAACCACCTCAGCTCCCCTAGCTTAAACACCCTTAATGACCAGGCCACTTTTTACAATTCTGCACTACACTACTTTCACGGTTTATTGCTCGGTCATGCAACTTACCACCCAAATGAATTTTACCTCCTTTTCTTCTCACTAATAGAGCTTTCATTTGGTGGTATTTCATTGCTGCTGACATTTGCTGTGACAAAAAATAAAAAATTCTAAAAACTCGCCATGCCCCTCACGGAATACCTTGGGGTGTCTTCTTTCCAAAATGGGGTCACTTGTGGGGTAGTTATACTGCCATGGAATTTTAGGGGCCCTAATGTGTGAGAAGTAGTTTGAAATCAAAATGTGTAAAAAATGCCCTGTGAAATCCGAAAGGTGCTCTTTGGAATGTGGGCCCATTTGCCCACCTAGGCTGCAAAAAAGTGTCACACATCTGGTATCGCTGTACTCATAAGAAGTAGGGCAATGTGTTTTGGGGTGTCTTTTTGCATATACCCATGCTGGGTGAGAGAAATATCTTGGCAAAAGACAACTTTTCCCATTTTTTTATACAAAGTTGGCATTTGACCAAGATATGTATCTCAGCCAGCATGGGTATACTGTATGTAAAATGACACCCCAAAATACATTCCCCAAATTCTCCTGAGTACGGCGATACCACATGTGTGACACTTTTTTGCAGCCTAGGTGGGCAAAGGGGCCCACATTCCAAAGAGCACCTTTAGGATTTTACAGGGCATTTTTTACACATTTGGATTCCAGACTTCTTCTCACGCATTAGGGCCCCTAAAATGCCAGGGCAGTATAACTACCCCACAAGGGACCCCATTTTGGAAAGAAGACACCCCAAGGTATTTCGTTATGGGCATAGTGAGTTCATGGAAGTTTTTATTTTTTGTCACAAGTTAGTGTATTATGAGACTTTGTAAGAAAAAGAAAAATATAAAATCATAATTTTCCACTAACTTGTGACAAAAAATAAAAATTCTAGGAACTCTCCATGCCCCTCATGGAATACCTTGGGGTGTCTTCTTTCCAAAATGGGGTCACTTGTGGGGTAGTTATACTGCCCTGGCATTTTAGGGGCCCTAATACATGAGAAGTAGTTTGAAATCAAAATGTGTAAAAAATGCCCTGTGAAATCCAAAAGGTGCTCTTTGGAATGTGGGCCCCTTTGCCCACCTAGGCTGCAAAAAAGTGTCACACATGTGGTATCGCCGTACTCAGAAGAAGTAGGGCAATGTGTTTTGGGGTGTCTTTTTACATATACCCATGCTGGGTGAGAGAAATATCTCGGCAAAAGACAACTTTTCCCATTTTTTTATACAAAGTTGCCATTTGACCGAGATATTTATCTCACCCAGCATGGGTATATGTAAAATGACACCCCAAAACACATTGCCCAACTTCTCCTGAGTACGGGGATACCACATTTGTGACACTTTTTTGCAGCCCAGATGCGCAAAGGGGCCCAAATTCCTTTTAGGAGGGCATTTTTAGACATTTGGATCCCAGACTTCTTCTCACGCTTTAGGGCCCCTAAAATGCCAGGGCAGTATAAATACCCCACATGTGACCCCATTTTGGAAAGAAGACACCCCAAGGTATTTAATGAGGGGCGTGGCGAGTTCATAGAAGATTTTTTTTTTTTTGGCACAAGTTAGCGGAAATTGATTTATTTATTTTTTTCTCACAAAGTCTCCCTTTCCGCTAACTTGGGACAAAAGTTTCAATCTTTCATGGACTCAATATGCCCCTCAGCGAATACCTTGGGGTGTCTTCTTTCCGAAATGGGGTCACATGTGGGGTATTTATACTGCCCTGGCATTTTAGGGGCCCTAAAGCGTGAGAAGAAGACTGGAATATAAATGTCTAAAAAATTTTACGCATTTGGATTCCGTGAGGGATATGGTGAGTTCATGTGAGATTTTATTTTTTGTCACAAGTTAGTGGAATATGAGACTTTGTAAGAAAAAACAAAAAAGCAAAAAAAAAAAATCAATTTCCACTAACTTGTGACAAAAAAATGTCTGAATGGAGCCTTACAGGGGGTGATCAATGACAGGGGGGTGATCAGGGAGTCTATATGGGGTGATCACCCCACTGTCATTGATCACCCCCCTGTAAGGCTCCATTCAGACGTCCGTATGTGTTTTGCGGATCCGATCCATGGATCCGTGGATCCGTAAAACACATACGGACATCTGAATGGAGCCTTACAGGGGGGTGATCAATGACAGGGGGGTGATCAATGACAGGGGGTGATCAGGGAGTCTATATGGGGTGATCAGGGGTTAATAAGTGACAGGGGGGGTGTAGTGTAGTGTGGTGCTGGTGCTACTTATTACAGAGCTGCCTGTGTCCTCTGGTGGTCGATCCAAGCAAAAGGGACCACCAGAGGACCAGGTAGCAGGTATATTAGACGCTGTTATCAAAACAGCGTCGAATATACCTGTTAGGGGTTAAAAAAAATCGCATCTACCGCCTGCCAGTGAACGATCGCCGCTGGCAGGCTGGAGATCCACTCGCTTAAATTGTGTATTAAAGCTTCACTTTTAATTCAACATGATGATAAAACGGCTGTGAGCCATAACAAACAATTAAAACACTTTTATTTCTTCTTTCGAGATTTCAGTGCACGGAGTTTCGGATCCACATTTCACCTTGGTTTGCGAAATGCACGTTCGGCATATATACTGCCATCCTTCAGCTGGGTAATCGCCTTCTAAGCCGTCACTCTAAAGCTCTGACAACCCCTCGCCCAAGTTCGGTCAAGCCAGAAATCTTAGGCGATCAGCCAGGCCAGACCAACTCTTTTTTTTTTTTTTTTAATGTTATTTCTTGCTTTATTCTGTTTTGTTTTTTTTTTTTTGTTTTTTTTTGTTTTCAAAAAGCTTTATTTGTAAAAGCATGAGTACAAATTAACATAGGCGCAACGGAGAGTGATGCGCAACGGAGAGTGATGACAGATCTCCATGCTCCAACATAAAAATTGACGACAGTATGATGTATACAAGATCACAGGATGAATACAGGACATTACGACATTTTACTCAGATTACTAGCATTATTATAATAATAGGTATCGAAAATTCGGGCATATGACCAAATTCCAAGAAAGATGCATCACTTCTGGACTATCTTACCCAGAGACCAACTCTTTTTTTGATTGAATCCCCTTTATTACAATCAATCGTCATACATACATCCTTTAGTACTGTGATGCAGTACAGGCCACGAGTCAGCACTTAATAAATGACTTACAGTCCTCTTTGCGAGCATGTCATTGTTATGTATTGCACAGGCTGACCTACACTGTACATCACAATGGATGCTACACTAGCATACCTATTCAATCACAAAACCTTCCAAAAAAGCATTTGGACGATTTGGATTGATGAGGGAAGGGGAGGTGGGAAGAAGGGGGTAGGGAGGGCAAATCACATGCCCTCGGCTTTATTGAGAAGACAGAAACAAACGGGGGGAGAGGGGGAAGGAGAGGGGTTTAGTCCTCTTCTTAGTCGTCGACGTCCAAGATGTTGTAATCCTGCAGCAGACTGTGGATAAGTCTGCGGCAGTCCAGGACGGAATTTTTCTCCCTCCTGAGAATGAGCCGATTTCTAGCAAACCAAATAGCGTCCTTAAAGCAGTTAATAAGGTGCCAGGCCTCCTGGATGGCTCCAACAGTATGAGTCCCAGGAAATAGTCCATACAGCACTGAAGTGTATTGCAGGCTGTTCCTGGGCACAGAGTCTTTGAGTTCATGTTCCAGGGCATCCAACAGGCCCTGCGCAAAGGGGCACTCCCAAAACAGGTGGTATGATGTTTCCTCCACGTAGGGGCACCTGGGGCAGTACCAAGTTTTGCGCAGGTTGCAGGTGTGCATGAATGACCGAATTGGCAGTCCGCCCTGTATGGGCATCCATGACTAGTGTTGAGCGCGAATATTCGAATAGCGAATATTAATCGCGAATATCGCAACTTCGCTAATTCGCGAATATTACGAATATAGTGCTATATAGAATATTCGTAATTTTTTAACATTTCAAAACATGATCCCTCCCTGCTTCTTTCTTGTGGGTCAATGAGTCATTGGCCCACAAGCAACTTAAGCAGGAAGGAATCATGTTTTCACATGGAAAATAAAATGACGAATATTCTAAAAAACTAATATATAGCAATATAGGGAATATATTCGTTATTTATAACATTTTTTTTACAATCTGTACGGTCGTTCACATACTCCTCCCTGACAAGCGTCCCCATCACCATAGGAATGCCTGTGGGTTAGAAAATACCATCGGATCTGAGTTTTCCCTGAGATCGTGAAAACTCAGATCCGATGGTATATTTTAACCCACAGGCGTTCCCATGGTGACGGGGACGCTTGTCGGGGAGTAGTATGCCAAAGTAGAATAACAGTACAGATTGAAAATAACGAATATTCTAAATAACGAATATATTCGCTATATTGCTATAACTTTGTTTTTTAGAATATTCGTCATATTCGTCATATTCTAAAAAATGAAGTTATAGCAATATAGCGAATATTCCGGAAATACACATATAGACTGCAATTTAGCTAATATAAGGCTATAGTATTTTTTTTTTAATAGTGTAAATTTTTTGCAAATCTGAACTTCAGAAGAGACAAAAAAAATTAGACTATAAAAAAAATACTATAGCACTATATTAGCTAAATTGCAGTCTATATGTGTATTTTACGAATATTCGCTATATTGCTATAACTTTGTTTTTTAGAATATTCGTAATATTCTAAAACAAGAATAAATAGCAATATAGCGAATATTTGTAAAATAAACATACAGACTGCAATTTAGCTAATATAGTGCTATAGTATTTTTTTTTTTTAATAGTGTACATTTTTTCCAAATCTGAACTTCAGAAGAGACAAAAAAAATTAGACTATAAAAAAAAAGATTATAGCACTATATTAGCTAAATTGCAGTCTATATGTGTATTTTACGAATATTCGCTATATTGCTATAACTTTGTTTTTCAGAATATTACGAATATTCTAAAAAAAGAATATATAGCAATATAGCGAATATTCGTAAAATACACATAATAGCCATAGCCAACCAATAGGAAAGTTGCCTTATACAGTTAAAAGAAAATCGCAATAAGCGATTAATTAAATCGCATATTATTCGCGATAAATAGAATAATGCCGAATATTCGATTTCGACGAATATAAGATGAATATTCGCAAAATATTGCGAAATCGAACATGGCACCTCCCGCTCATCACTATCCATGACAAGTAGAGTTGAGCGAACACCTAGATGTTCGGGGAGTTCGGCCGAACTTTAAAAAAAAGTTCAGGTTCGGGAACCAAACTTGATCCGAACTTGGACCAGTCCTATAACGGACCCCCCTATAAGGGAAAATAATAAAGTGAAGTTCGGGTCCCCATTGACTTCAAGTTCGGGCTCCGATCGGTTACTATGGCAGCCAGGATGCTACTGCAGTCCTGGCTGCCATGGTTACTTAGCATTTTTAGCACCGTTATACTTACGTGCGCTGTCTGTGGCTGGCCGGGCGCTCCTCCTACTGGTAAGTGACAGGTCTGTGCTATAAGCAATGCGCCGCACAGACCTTTTACTTACCAATAGGAGAAGCGCCCGGCCGGCCACAGACAGCGCACGTAAGTATAATGCTGCTAAAAGTGCTAAGTAACCATGGCAGCCAGGACTGCAGTAACGTCCTGGCTGCCATGGTAACCAATCGGAGCCCCAGAGATTAAACTGGGACTCCGATCGGAACTGCCGCTCCGCTGCCACCAATGATGGGGGGGAGGGGAGTTGTTAACCTGTGGCCACTGCCACCAATGATTTTAATTAGGGGTGGGAGTGGGGGGAGGCCGCACTAACCACCAATGATTTTAATAAGGGAGGGTGGGGGTGGGGGGGCCGCACTGGCCACCAACGATTTTAAAACTGGGGAGAGAGGGAGGGGGGGCCGCACTGGCCACCAATGATTTTAATACTGAGGAGGGAGGGGGGCCGCACTGGCCACCAATGATTTTAATACTGGGGAGGGAGGGGGGTCTGGCCTTTGCTGCCTGGCAGCACCCGATCTCTTACAGGTGGCTGAGATCCACACAATTAACCCCTCAGGTGTGGCACTTGAGGGGTTATTGTGCGGATCACAGCCGCCTGTAAGAGATCAGGTGCTGCCAGGCAGCAGGGGGCTGTTATGTCCACAGTTCTCAGTATATTCTAACTTGAAGCGTCCCCATCACTATGGGAACGCCTCTGTGTTAGAATATACTGTCGGATCTGAGTTTTCACGATCTAACTCAAATCCGATGGTATATTCTAACATAGAGGCGTTCCCATGGTGATGGGGATGCTTCAAGTTAAAATATACCATCGGACTGGGAAAAACTCCGATCCGATGGTATATTAATATTACCCGAACCCGAACTTTTACTGAAATGTTCGGGTTCGGGTTCAGGTGCCAAACACCGCAAAGTTCGGTACGAACCCGAACTTTACAGTTCGGGTTCGCTCAACCCTAATGACAAGTCCTTGTGTACGTTGTTTAACCTGTCTGATGACACATTAGTCCAAACTGTTTCTACGGTGTCGTCAAGGATCCCTGGAATTGACTCCACCGCATCCTTTGCTCTGATGAGTTTGTGGATAGTCTTTGGTTTCCACAAGTCGGGCTTGTGGCTCTCCAGCTGATGTTCCCTCACAAACCTGACGACGTCTCCGTAGAACCAGGGAGCGTGCCAGTTGTAATGGATGGAGCTGTCCCACTAGACCCAGCCCAGGCCCCTCCAGAGGGGCAGGAGGAAAAAGCGAGACATATCCTTGCCCGCAGAGCCGTTGGCTGTTCTCAAAGTCCGACGAACGCTGTCACAAACAAAGGCGATCCGCAGTAAAGTGGGCAGGTCCAGAATGCCCTTTACGCCCTTGCGGGGCTCTTTGTACATGATGGCTTACTTCACTCTGTCCATCTTAGATCCCCAGATGAAGCGAAACACTGTCCTGGTGATGCCCCTGGAAATGGTGGCAAGAGGGGGCCATGCCTGTGCGGTGTACTGTAGCCCAGGCAAAACTTTGCTACGCAGGACGAGTGGTTTGCCTTCAATCGTGAGGTGTCTGAGGCTCCACAGTCCGATTCTTTGATTGACTATGGCCAAGCGTTCTCCCCAAGACTTGAGGGCTACACCTTCCTTCCCGAACCAGACTCTCAGAACTTTAATGAAGCCTGATTTGATGGTAAATGGGAAGGGGGCAGAAGAAGCCAGTTGCCAGTCCCCGAAGAGCATGGCTTCTGATTTGCCGCAGTTGACTTTGGCACCTGAAGCTTGTCCGAACTCCTCGCAGGTCTGGACGAGTGCAGTTACCGAACGCCGGTCAGCGCAGAAGACGGTCATGTCGTCCATGTAGAGCGAGCACTTGACCTCGTAGTGTCCAGGTCCTGGTGCGGTGATCCCTCTGATATCTCCATTCTGCCGGATAGACTCCGCGAAGGATTCTATAACACAACCAAAAAGGAGAGGTGAAATAGGGCAGCCTTGCCTGACCCCAGAGAGGACAGGCAAGGGGTCAGTCTTCCAGCCGTTCACCAACACCGTGCTGCAAATGTCAAGGTACATCAGGCTAACAAACCAATAGAACCTCCTGCTCAGACCAAGCTTGCGCAAAGTCCTGCCCATGAATTCATGAGACACTTGGTCAAAGGGCTTCTCCTGGTCAAGGCTGAACAGGGCCGCATGTACACAGCTGTCTTTGATATATTGTACCGCGTCTCTCATGAGAGCGAGGCTGTCTGTGATCCTGCGGCCAAGAATGCCGCAGGTCTAATCTGGGTGGATGATTCTGCCAATGATAACCTTCAGCTGGTTGGCCAGACCAACGCTTTATGAAAAGAAAAAAAAAGGAGAGAGCCAGTAAGCCTCAAAGGTGCTTGATTTTTGTTGGATGGCTTGGATGGCACCTAGATCATTATCATTAGGGTGACAAAAATTTTAATTATTATTTTTTGGGATGCCAGCTAACTCTTCTATCACTGCTCAGGAGGGCTGCATAGAAATTTTCAGTTTTATAATTGCCCCAACATTTATTTTCAATAATTCTATACTGTTTTGTCATGTAAACTCATTTGCATAAACATGGGCATATGGCAAAGACATGCAAATAGTGCAGGGATGGCTAACCTACGGCTCTCCAGCTGTTGCAAAACTACAACTCCCAGCATTCCCAAACTACCTACAGGTAAGTTTAACATCTGTTGTGGGTAAACAGTTTGAAGGTTTTCTGAGAGATGCTATCTTAGAGCATCTCAACGAAAATAAGCAAATAACGCCATATCAGCATGGCTTCGTGAGGGATCGGTCATGCCAAACTAATTTAATCAGTTTCTATGAGGAGGTAAGTTCTAGACTTGACAGTGGCGAATCAAAGGATGTCGTATATCTGGACTTCTACAAAGCATTTGACAGTGTACCACATAAAAGGTTAGTATATAAAATGAGAATGCTCGGACTGGGAGAAAACGTCTGTATGTGGGTAAGTAACTGGCTCAATGATAGAAAACAGAGGGTGGTTATTAACGGTACACACTCAGATTGGGTGACTGTCACTAGTGGGGTACCTCAGGGGTCAGTATTGGGCCCTATTCTCTTCAATATATTTATTAATGATCTTGTAGAAGGCTTGCATAGTAAAGTATCAATTTTCGCAGATGACACTAAACTGTGTGAAGTAATTAACACTGAAGAGGACAGTATACTGCAACAGAGGGATCTGGATAGATTGGAGGCTTGGGCAGATAAGTGGCAGATGAGGTTTAACACTGACAAATGTAAAGTTATGCACATGGGAATCAATAATGCAAGTCACCCGTACATACTAAATGATAAAACACTCTGTAACACTGACATGGAAAAGGATCTAGGAATTTTAATAAACAGCAAACTAAGCTGCAAAATCTAGTGTCAGGCAGATGCTGCCAAGGCCAATAAGATAATGGGTTGCATCAAAAGGGGCATAGATGCCCGTGATAAGAACATAGTCCTAGCACTTTACAAATCGCTAGTCAGACCACACATGGAGTACTGTGTACAGTTCTGGGCTCCTGTAAACAAGGCAGACATAGCAGAGCTGGAGAGGGTCCAGAGGAGGGCAACTAAAGTAATAACTGGAATGGGGCAACTAAAGTACCCTGAAAGATTATCAAAATTAGGGTTATTCACTTTAGAAAAAAGACGACTGAGGGGAGATCTAATTAATATGTATAAATATATCAAGGGTCAGTACAGAGATCTATCCCATCAGCTATTTATCCCCAGGACTGTGACTGTGACGAGGGGACATCCTCTGTGTCTGGAGGAAAGAAGGTTTGTACACAAACATAGAAGAGGATTCTTTACGGTAAGAGCAGTGAGACTATGGAACTCTCTGCCTGAGGAGGTGGTGATGGTGAGTTCACTAAAAGAGTTCAAGAGGTGCCTGGATGTATTTCTGGAGAGTAATAATATTACAGGCTTTAGCTACTAGAGAGGGGTCGTTGATCCAGGGAGTTATTCTGATTGCCTGATTGGAGTCGGGAAGGAATTTTTTATTCCCCTAGTGGGGAAAATTGGCTTATACTTCACAGTTTTTTTTTTTCCTTCCTCTGGATCAACTTGCAGGATAACAGGCCGAACTGGATGGACAAATGTCTTTTCGGCCTTATGTACTATGTTACTATAAGCCTACAGAAAGGCATGGTGGGAGTTGTAGTTTTACAACAGCTGGAGAGCCACAGGTTGTCCACCCCTGAAATAGTGTTTTAGCTGAAAAACAGGGCAGATTCTGCTAATTTGCATGTGTAACATCCCAGAGTATGTCACTAAAATCTCTGTATCCCTGCTACAATAACGTCAAGTGTTAATGTTTTGTCAACTAGTGTAATATAACTGTGCATTGCCATTTCTAGGTCTGTATTTTATATATTTGCTGTAATTCTTGATGTACACCAGCAGGTGGCGGCAATATGTAGGCAGAACATAGCTAGTTAATAGATCTAGCTGGAACAGACCATTCCAGGCTAGCTTCCCCCTATCTGAGGAGGAGTGGAATGTTCCCACATCCTACTTCAGAGGGAGGAAAGAAAGTTCTAGGCAGTGTGCCAGCCACCCCCTGTTGGGGTAGGCTGCGTGAATAGGAGCTCCCAGAAATAGGGACCCCAACCAAGGATCCAAGCCTCCCTGAGACCCAAGGTCAACCTTCCCAGCCTGAGTCCCTTACCTCAGCTGGTGGACAAGGAAGCAGCAATCTTCAGAACTATCAGATCTCCAGGACGAAACCACCATTCCCTGCGAGCAGTCCTGTAAGTACAGATTCCAAATACAAGGAGAAGATAAGTACCTCCACAGCTAGTCAGGCCCATACCAAGCAGACCTCAGACAGAGCAGAAGATAGATACCTGCCAGATCTATAGGCGTATGTACCAGATGCAGAATATATATAAAATTCCTGCCACATATTGCCAATACCTGCTGGGAACCGAGACTATTGCTGTAAATTGTATGGATCTAAAGCTGCATATAGTAACATCAAGTAAAGACTAGTTGGACCCCAAGATCTGTGTGGAATTCCATCATTCCTCAGTTACTCCTATTAACAGCACTCAATTTTGTTGCATGTGAGCCAGGATACAGGAGTCCAGCTGTACTACAGGTAGGAGACACCGTTGACACAATACAGAGACAATATCCCCCTGTGGCATTCCTCACCTAGTACGTGTGCTCATACCATCTTAAAGGGCCCTTCTACAGTACCTGTGCAAGCTGCAACTGGAGTCACGAACTTATATACATATATACTGACCCACTGCATAGCATGCCCACTGACCCAGTGTCCTGCTCATTGCACATGTCTTTCCCATATGCCCATGTTTATGTAAATGAGTTTACATGACAAAACAGTATAGAAAGGTTATTGAATATAAATAATAGGACAATTAGTAAACAGAACATTTTTATGCATCCCTCCTAAGCAGTGAGAGAAGAGTTAGCTGGCTTTAAAAAAAAAACATTTACAATTGTTGTCACCATAATGATAATGACCTGGGTGTACAGGTCCTCCAAGCCATCCAACAAAAGACAAGCAACTTTGAGGCTCCCTGGCTTTGAAATCTGTATGGATAGAAAGCTGGTCTTGAATGTCTCATAGCGCACAAGGCTGCCATTGTAAAGGCATGCTAACTATACCTGTCTCATAGATAGGTTGTTGGCTTTCACATACCTGGCATTTGGCATATAGTCTTTGTGTGATTATTTGTTATATGAGATATGTTATAGATAATGAAATAGCGTGTGCAGTATGTGCATATTACATTGCTGATTTTTTGCAATTGTCAATAGCGAATATTCAGCTAAAAATTTGCGAAATATCGCAAATTAGAATATTGCCTATGCTGCTCATCACTAATAAAGGTATCACGGGTAGAATACTTTTGTCTTTCTTTAACACAAAAGTACTTGAAGGCTATGTACACCTTTAGAGGCAGTTTTTGTTTATGATTGCATTTTACTCATTTTTGGCAAAATATCATATTTTCAATTGGCCTTTATTAAAAAATATTGAGTCCTTCTGTCACAAAGCGTTATCTTTTTTCTAGCTGTGTGACTGGTATTTTCACTTTGTGCCGATGATCTAATAAACCTTATTTATTAACTACTAAGAGGGCAATTCTTATCTGTAAGTTAAGAACTGAGTGTTTGTAATGTCAGAGAGCAGAGATAAGGAGCCCGTCAGCTCTATACAGAAAAAAGGACGTCATATTTTTAATAAAGACCGATTTAAAAAAATGTTTTTTGCTCAAAATGAGTACAATGCAATAATTAATAAAATAAATTCCCCCAAAGGTGTACATAGCCTTTCACATCACATACCTTTAGGGCGCAGAAGTGCAGGAGTTGTAGTACAGATAAAGCAGGTTGTATCACATCCTGTGTAACGAGCACTAGGGCGAACATTCGCTGCACTGACCGCTGGGGGCATGCATTTATCAAGTGCTGCATCCGATGTGTTAATAAGAAGACAGAGTCCCGCGACAGGATAACTTTTTCATCTTTATTTAAACTTGGCAATTTTTTGAACAGTTGGTAGGACAGCGGGATGGTGGTGTCCTCCTCCGCATTTCTGTGACAGGAGATGATTCTCTCCACCCTGAGGAGCTCCACCACCATCTTTACATTATACAATAAAACCAAAAACATAACTCGCCAAATCAATACAAGAAGCATGCTTTTCCTGTTTCCATCAAAGATCTGCTGCATTTTCTCAGACACCACTAGGGGGAGCTCAGTGCATAGGTATTTTTTCAGCTTCCATCCACATCAATGATAACAGTATAAATTCCTGTGCACTGAGCTGGCGGTCAGTTTTATTATGTCATGAAGGGCTTTGTTCAGGGTAAATACAATATAATGAGAGATCTGGTTATCAGATTGAGCTCTACAGTTAGGAAGCACCTGTCTCCCTTTCTATGACAGAATTTGAGTAAGGTGGGTGAAGTGGAGGCCATCTTTTTTTTAAAGTAAAAAAATAATCCATTAACCAAAAAAAGTAAATTCATCACAAATGGGGTGTGGAGGGAGGGGCATTAGGTTTTAATATGGGGTCCTACAAGATATTTATCATACCTGGGTGACTATAGTATTTATCAGAATAATTCCAAAATGACTGATTATGGATTCAACGTAATAAAAACATTCACAGTAGGAAGAGCAGCTCTGAAGTAAAAGCTGCTACTCCAATAGGTGAAATGCTCTGCAGGGGAAGATCTTATTCCTGAATTATCTGTATTCTTACGGTTGTTACTGAAAACAGGACCAATACCAAGAATCATCCAAGGGGAATCCAGCAGGCGCTGTACTGTGTCTATCCAGCAAAGCAAAGCGTTCTTGTCTTCAATATGTTATACTCTTAATTATTATTTATTATTATTAAAGAGTATAACATATTGAAGACAAGAACGCTTGCTGGGATTTGCTTTGCTGGATTTTACATGGGTGTTGCCCTTTCCCGTGCAGCGTGAACTTGGATCGTAAGCTGTTGATTTTTCTCTTAATTTCTCATACTGTGTCTATTGACCAAAAAAATAGGGAGCAGGATGTATAATGGTATACCGTATTTTTTGCCCTATAAGACGCACCGGCCTATAAGACGCACCTCGGTTTTTGAGGAGGAAAATGAGAAAAAAAATATTTAACCAAAAGGTGTGCTTTTGGTGGGTTTTGAATTAATGGTGGTCTGTGCATGACACTATTATGGGGGATCTGTGGATGACACACTGTCATGTGGGGGATCTGTGGATGGCACTGTTATGGGGGACCTGTGAATGGCACTGTTATGGGGGATCTGTGGATGGCACTGTTATGGGGGATCTGTGGATGGCACTGTTATGGGGGATCTGTGATGGCACTGTTATGGGGGATCTGTGGATGGCGCTGTTATGGGGGATCTGTGGATGGTACTGCTATGGGGTGGAAGATCTGTGGATGGCACTGTTATGGGGGATCTGTGGATGGCGCTGTTATGGGGGATCTGTGGATGGTACTGCTATGGGGTGGAAGATCTGTGGATGGCACTGTTATGGGGGATCTGTGGATGGCGCTGTTATGGGGGATCTGTGGATGGCGCTGTTATGGGGGATCTGTGGATGGTACTGCTATGGGGTGGGAGATCTGTGGATGGCATTGTTATGGGGTGGGGGAATCTGTGGATGGCATTGTTTTGGGGTGGGGGATCTGTGGATGGAACTGTTATGGGGGGGGATCTGTGGATGACACTGCTATATGTCATTCACAGATCCCCCTCATAACAGTGTCCCCCAATACACCGGCCCTCTGCTCACCGAAGTATTTATAAACATGAATCCTTATCCTGTTATTAAGTTTAACTAACGCTGCGCTCTCCCATGTTCCCCTGTATCCCCACAGTCTATGGAATATAGCAGTGCTAAGTTAAAATCGAAATTCGATTATTATAACTTGAATTAATCGAATTGCGATTTCAACTTGGACCTGATTTACTATGGTTGGCTTGGTAGAATTAGCGAATATGAAGAATATATTCGTTATATTCCACAAAACGAAGATAACGAAGTATTCTGCATCTTCGTTTTAGCTACCTATTCGTCAACTTCGCTAATTCTAGCAATCATATAGGAAAGTTTACTATAGAGACAGCTAAGTTTAATTCGCTATGCGATTATATGACTGCTTTTTTTATAAAAATAAATAGAATAATTATAATACCTGATAATTATTATAATTATTCTATTTATAAAAAAAAAGCAAAGTAATATAATCGCATAGCGAATTAAACTTAGCTGTCTCTATAGTAAAGTTTCCTATATGATTGCTAGAATTATCGAAGTTGATGAATAGGTAGCTAAAACGAAGATGCAGAATACTTCGTTATCTTCGTTTTGTGGAATATGGCGAATACATTCGTTATATTCGTTTTGTGGAATATGACGAATACATTCGTCATATTCGCTAATTCTACCAAGCCAACCATAGTAAACCAGGTCCAAGTTGAAATCGCAATTCGATTAATTCAAGTTATAATAATCGAATTTCGATTTTAACTTAGCACTGCTATATTCCATAGCCTAATATGGAATATAGCAGTGCTAAGTTAAAATCGAAATTCGATTATTATAACTTGAAATAATCGCATTGCTATTTCAATAGGAGAGTAGCCTTTAAGTTAAAATCGCAATACGCTATTATTTTAATCGCATATTAATCGCGATAACATGAAAAATTCCGAATATTCAATTTCGACTAATATAAAACGAATATTCTATCGAATATTCGCGAATTTCGTCGAAATCGAATATGGCACCTGCCGCTCATCACTAATAGATAGACAAACATAGATAGCTAGATAAGGCCTCATGCACACGAACGTTTTTTTTCACGGTCAGCAAAACTGGGGTCCGTAGGTCCGTGATCCGTGACCGTTTTTTCGTCCGTGGGTCTTCCTTGATTTTTGGAGGATCCACGGACATGAAAAAAAAAGTCGTTTTGGTGTCCGCCTGGCCGTGCGGAGCCAAACGGATCCGCCCTGAATTACCATGCAAGTCAATGGGGACGGATCCGTTTGACGTTGACACAATATGGTGCCATTTCAAACGGATCCGTCCCCATTGACTTTCAATGTAAAGTCTGGAGTCCCTTTTATACCATCGGATCGGAGTTTTCTCCAATCCGATGGTATATTTTAACTTGAAGCGTCCCCATCACCATGGGAACGCCTCTATGTTAGAATATACTGTCGGATATGAGTTAGATCGTGAAACCTCATTTCCGACAGTATATTCTAACACAGAGGCGTTCCCATGGTGATGGGGACGCTTCTAGTTAGAATATACTACAAACTGTGTACATGACTGCCCCCTGCTGCCTAGCAGCATCCGATCTCTTACAGGGGGCCGTGATCAGCACAATTAACCCCTCAGGTGCCGCACCTGAAGGGGTTAATTGTACTATCATATCCCCCTGTAAGAGATCAGGGCTGCCAGGCAGCAGGGGGCAGACCCCCCCCCTCCCCAGTTTGAATATCATTGGTGGCCAGTGCGGCCCCCCCCCTTCCTCCCTCTATTGTAATAATTTGTTGGTGGCACAGTGTGCGCCCCCCCTTCCTCCCTCTATTGTAATAAATCGTTGGTGGCACAGTGTGCGCCCCCCCCCTTCCTCCCTCTATTGTAATAAATCGTTGGTGGCACAGTGTGCGCCCCCCCCCACTTCCTCCCTCTATTGTAATAAATCGTTGGTGGCACAGTGTGCGCCCCCCATCGGCCCCCCTCCCTCTATAGCATTAACAACATTGGTGGCCAGTGTGCGGCCTCCCATCTCCCCCCCCCGATCATTGGTGGCAGCGGGTTACTAGCAATAGTACAATAGTAAAAGATTCATACTTACCTGGGAGCTGCGATGTCTGAGTCCGGCCGGGAGCTCCTCCTACTGGTAAGTGACAGTTCATTTAGCAATGCGCCGCACAGACCTGTCACTTACCAGTAGGAGGAGCTTCCGGCCGGACACGAACATCGCAGCAGCCGGTAAGTATGAATCTTCTACTATTGTACTATTGCTAAGTAACCATGGCAACCAGGACTGTAGTAGCGTCCTGGTTGCCATGGTTACCGATCGGAGCCCCAGCGATTAAACTGGGACTCTGATCGGAACTCCGCTGCCACCAATGATGGGGGGGGAGATGGGAGGCCGCACACTGGCCACCAATGTTGTTAATGCTATAGAGGGAGGGGGGGCCGATGGGGGGCGCACACTGTGCCACCAACAAATTAATACAATAGAGGGAGGGAGGGGGGGGGGTCGCACACTGTGCCACCAACGAATTATTACAATAGAGGGAGGGAGGGGGGGGGCGCACACTGTGCCACCAACGAATTATTACAATAGAGGGGGGGGGGGCCGCACTGGCCACCAATGATATTCAAACTGGGGAGGGGGGGGTCTGCCCCCTGCTGCCTGGCAGCCCTGATCTCTTACAGGGGGATATGATAGTACAATTAACCCCTTCAGGTGCCGCAACTGAAGGTGTTAATTGTGCTGATCACGGCCCCCTGTAAGAGATCGGGTGCTGCCAGGCAGCAGGGGGCAGTCTTGTACACAGTTTGTAGTGTATTCTAACTAGAAGCGTCCCCATCACCATGGGAACGCTTCTATGTTAGAATATACTGTCGGATCTGAGTTTTCACGAAGTGAAAACTTAGATCTGAAAAAGCTTTTATGCAGACGGATCTTTGGATCCGTCTGTATGAAACTAACCTACGGCCACGGATCACGGACACGGATGCCAATCTTGTGTGCGTCCGTGTTCTTTCACGGACCCATTGACTTGAATGGGTCCGTGAACCGTTGTCCGTCAAAAAAATAGGACAGGTCATATTTTTTTGACGGACAGGATACACGGATCACGGTCTCGGCTGCAAAACGGTGCATTTTTCGATTTTTCCACGGACCCATTGAAAGTCAATGGGTCCGCGAAAAAAAACGGAAAACGGCTCAACGGCCATGGATGCACACAACGGTCGTGTGCATGAGGCCTAAATATGAGATAGATAAATAGATAGATAGATATGATATAGATAGATAGATAGATAGATAGATAGGATATCTTTCTATCTAATCTGTATTTTAATCTATCTATCTATCTATCTATCTATCTAAAATGAAAAAAATTCCACAGCACATCCAAGGTGTAAAAAAGTAGAAAATTACTTTATTCACTAGACCCGCGACGTTTCGATCCGCTTACTGGGATCTTTCTCAAGATCCCAGTAAGCGGATCGAAACGTCGAGGGTCTGGTGAATCCATTTTCTACTTTTTTACGCCTTGGATGTGCTGTGGAATTTTTTTAATTTTATATTCATTGGAGGTGGATCGCCCCCACAGCCGCTGGCACTCCGACCGTACTCTACAGACAGCTGTGCTGCCCACACCTTTCTACCTTTATCTATCTATCTATCTATCTATCTATCTATCTATCTATCTATTTGACAGAGATAAGCATATGATTAGATAGATATAAGATATTCAATAGATAGATGCTAGATATTCGATAGATAGATAGATAGATATAGATAGAAGATAGAGATAGCGATAGATAGATAGATAGATACAGTCAGGTCCATAAATATTGGGACATCGACACAATTCTAACATTTTTGCCTCTATACACCACCACAATGGATTTGAAATGAAACGAACTTGATGTGCTTTAACTTCAGACTGTCAGCTTTAATTTGAGGGTATTTACAACCAAATCAGGTGAACGATGTAAGAATTACAACAGTTTGCATATGTGCCTCCCACTTGTTACGGGACCAAAAGTAATGGGACAATTGGCTTCTCAGCTGTTCCACGGCCAGGTGTGTGTTATTCCCTCATTATCCCAATTACAATGAGCAGATAAAAGTGTGCTATTTGCATTTGGAATCTGTTGCTGTCAACTCTCAAGATGAAATTCAAAGAGCTATCACTATAGGTGAAGCAAGCCATCATTAGGCTGAAAAACCCCAAAAAAAAAAACCATCAAAGAAATAGCAAAAACATTAGACATGGCCAAAACAACTGTTTGGAACATTCTTAAAAAAAAAAGGAACGCACCGGTGAGCTCAGCAACACCAAAAGACCCGGAAGACCATGGAAAACAACTGTGGTGGATGACTGGAGAATTATTTCCCTGGTGAAGGAAACACCCTTCACAACAGTTGGCCAGATCAAGAACACTCTCCAGGAGGTAGGTGTATGTGTGTCAAAGTCAACAATCAAGAGAAGACTTCACCAGAGTGAATATAGAGGGTTCACCACAAGATGTAAACCATTGGTGAGCCTCAAAAACAGGAAGGCCAGATTAGAGTTTGCCAAACGACATCTAAAAAAGCCTTCACAGTTCTGGAACAACATCCTATGGACAGATGAGACCAAGATCAACTTGTACCAGAGTGATGGGAAGAGAAGAGTATGGAGAAGGAAAGGAACTGCTCATGATCCTAAGCATGCCACCTCATCAGTGAAGCATAGTGGTGGTAGTGTCATAGCGTGGGCATGTATGGCTGCCGATGGAACTGGTTCTCTTGTATTTATTGATGATGTGACTGCTGACAAAAGCAGCAGGATGACTTCTGAAGTGTTTCGGGCAATATTATCTGCTCATATTCAGCCAAATGCTTCAGAGCTCATTGGACGGCGCTTCACAGTACAGATGGGCAATCACCCAAAGCATACTGCAAAAGCAACCAAAGAGTTTTTTAAGGGAAAGAAGTGGAATGTTATGCAATGGCCAAGTCAATCACCTGACCTGAATCCGATTGAGCATGCATTTCACTTGCTAAAGACAAAACTGAAGGGAAAATGCCCCAAAAACAAGCAGGAACTGAAGACAGTTACAGTAGAGGCCTGGCAGAGCATCACCAGGGATGAAACCCAGCGTCTGGTGATGTCTATGCGTTCCAGACTTCAGGCTCTAATTGACTGCAAAGGATTTGCAACCAAGTATTAAAAAGTGAAAGTTTGATTTATGATTATTATGTCCCATTACTTTTGGTCCCTTAAAAAGTATTCACATATGCAAACTGTTGTAATTCCTGCACCGTTCACCTGATTTGGGTGTAAATACCCTCAAATTAAAGCGGACAATCTGCAGTTAAACAACATCTTGTTCATTTCATTTCAAATCCATTGTGGTGGTGTATAGAGCCAAAAATTTTAGAATTGTGTCGATGTCCCAATATTTATGGACCTGACTGTAGATAGATGGATAGATAGATAGATAGATATTAGATAGATAGTAGAGAGATAGATAGATATAGATAGAAGATAGAGATAGATAGATAGATAGATAGATAGATAGATAGATAGAACCCAGCAGCCCAGGAGTAAGCAGCCCTGAACATGAGCTCCTGAGTTTTCATCACTTTATACCTTGTAATGAGCAAATTTTAAGACAAAATCTGGGAAATATCCACTCCATGGGATACAAAAGCGAGCAGGACTAAAGCTCTTCATGAACAAGGAAAAACTTATGGATTTTAAAGGACAAAACAAGATTTTTGCTTAGAGGACAGACGGCAATTAACAGGACAGACTGCAAACAACAAGCACCATCATCATCCAGAGTCCAGAGAACTGAGCACCCACAGGTAAGAGCTCCTGCTCCAACACCAAACCCCCCACAACCTCACTAGAAACTGCTAGAGACCAAACGCCATAGAAATAAGGATATTATTTAAGAAATGGAAAACCACAATTTGGAACAAGGAATGTCCAGCAATGTAGATGAGGAAAAGACACAAGCCTCAGCCAGCAGCGGGTCAGACATCCCTGAGATAACATAGTCAGAAGGGCTGAGGAGCACTCAAGCAAGGAAAGCTGTAAAAGATGCCACCATTAGACAGAGTCCAGAGACCCTCTATGCTGATTTCACCTATAAGGAGCCACAGAGGAGGAAAACAGACGTAGTGTTCTTCACTGAGAAGCTGTCTGCCTGGCACACAGCCTTCTGCAGACATTATACTAATGTATCAAAGTGCAGCATCAACAGGGGCCGACAGATCATGATAAAGGGAACAGGGGATGAGGAATACACTGTACTTACCATAAATCTATACAACACCGGCACCATCATGATACAAGGCAATGAGGACAACCTAAAACTGTTTGAAGGAACCTTACCTCATCAAAAACCTGGCCCAAAAATTCAAGTCAGAAGAAAAAGCAGAGACAACCCCCAAAGACCCCCCTGAGGCTTCAGGTGAGGATGCTTCCCACCCAACACCCGGCATTCTCAGAGACTGTTTATCTCAATTAGAAAGAGACTTCATTCAATTCAAGGAAGAACTTCAAAGAAACCAAAGTGACAAAAATGCAAAAGACAAAGCACTTAATGAAATAAACAAACTCAAATGAGAATTTACAGCAGCTCTGGGAGAAATGTACTGTAAACTGCATGCCCTACAACAAGAAAATAGAAAGCTACAACAAGAGATAACAGATCTAAAGACGCAGATACAGAATCAGGAAAGGGGGGTCAGGGAAGAGCACAGACACATTGACAACCAGCATCCAAAACTTTATACCAAAGATCCGTAACACATTAACAACACCAGAAATGAATATAACCACACCAACCAATAGCGGATTGCTACACATGAAGACAAAGCCAACAATTATTAGAACCCAGAGCACAAAGCAACATGAAGACCCAGTAACAGGACAGAACAGCACCCAGGAAACATTCACCAAACCGCAAGTGGCCCGTAAGCCCCAATGTCCGGATACAGTTTTAATCATAGACTCCAATGGGAAATACCTGAACATGAGGTGGCTTTTCTCAAAAGAAAGGGTTCAAAAAAATGTATTGTGCAATGATCGAACAAGTCACAGCAGTTATCAACAATCCACACTACACCAATCCAACCAATATCATCATACATACGGGTACAAACAACCTTCAAGCCCATCAGCATCAGATCGTGAAACAGCTGACCCAGCTGGCAAAAACTGCACAACAGAAGTTCCCGGCCAGTAAAATAATAGTGTCATCCCAGCTGCCCAGAAAGGATGTGCCCAACGATACCATTCAAACCATTAACACTGAACTAGCAGCTAAGATCAGCTCTGTGCCAAATGTCACCGTGGCACAACATCCCACCATCAACCGCCTTCATCTATATGACGGCAAACACCTCAATAATAGTGTTGAGCGCGAATATTCGAATATCGAATTTTTTCCGCGAATTTCGGCACTTCGCTAATTCGCGAATATTTCGAATATAGTGATATAAATTCGATATTTCGAATATTCGTTATTTTTTTTTATTTTTTTTTATTGTTATATTTTTTTCTTTCCCACTTCCCTAAAGTTGTTCTTACCTGTCCTTTGGATTCCTGACTTCCTGGCTGCTCCAGTCAGTGCCCGTTGCCGCTTCTACCGACTTCCGTGCTCATGGAGCGTCCCCATCACCATGGGAACGTCTCCATATACTAGAATGTACTGTCGGATTTGAGAATTACGTGAAAAATCGCAATTCGATTATTTCAAGTTATAATAATCGAATTTCGATTTTAACTTAGCACTGCTATATTCCATATTAGGCTATGGAATATAGCAGTGCTAAGTTAAAATCGAAATTCGATTATTATAACTTGAATTAATCGAATTTGCGATTTCAACTTGGACCTGGTTTACTATGGTTGGCTTGGTAGAATTAGCGAATATGACGAATATATTCGTTATATTCCACAAAACTAATATAACGAATGTATTCGTCATATTCCACAAAACGAAGATAACGAAGTATTCTGCATCTTCGTTTTAGCTACCTATTCATCAACTTCGCTAATTCTAGCAATCATATAGGAAACTTTACTATAGAGACAGCTAAGTTTAATTCGCTATGCGATTATATTACTTTGCTTTTTTTTTTATAAATAGAATAATTATAATAATTATCAGGTATTATAATTATTCTATTTTTTTTTAAAAAAGCAGTCATATAATCACATAGCGAATTAAACTTAGCTGTCTCTATAGTAAACTTTCCTATATGATTGCTAGAATTAGCGAAGTTGACGAATAGATAGCTAAAACGAAGATGCAGAATACTTCGTTATCTTCGTTTTGTGGAATATGACGAATACATTCGTTATATTCGTTTTGTGGAATATGACGAATACATTCGTCATATTCACTAATTCTACCAAGCCAACCATAGTAAACCAGGTCCAAGTTGAAATCGCAATTCGATTAATTCAAGTTATAATAATCGAATTTCGATTTTAACTTAGCACTGCTATATTCCATATTAGGCTAGAATTAAATATAGCAGTGCTAAGTTAAAATCGAAATTCGATTATTATAACTTGAAATAATCGAATTGCGATTTTTCACGTAATTCTCAAATCCGACAGTACATTCTAGTATACGGAGACGTTCCCATGGTGATGGGACGCTCCATGAGCACGGAAGTCGGCAGAAGCGGCAACGGGCACTGACTGGAGCAGCCAGGAAGCCAGGAATCCAAAGGACAGGTAAGAACAACTTTAGGGAAGTGGGAAAGAAAAAAATATAACAATAAAAAAATAAAAATAAAATTCAAGTTATAATAATCGAATTTCGATTTTAACTTAGCACTGCTATATTCCATATTAGGCTAGAATTAAATATAGCAGTGCTAAGTTAAAATCGAAATTCGATTATTATAACTTGAATTAATCGCATTGCTATTTCAATAGGAGAGTAGCCTTTAAGTTAAAATCGCAATACGCGATTATTTAAAATCGCATATTAATCGCGATAACAAGAATAATGACGAATATTCGATTTCGACAAATATAAAACGAATATTCTATCGAATATTCGCGAATTTCGTCGAAATCGAATATGGCACCTGCCGCTCATCACTACTCAATAAGCAAGGAATCAGCCTGGTGGCCAAAGAAATGAAGGACATTGTACTAAACAGAACCCCCCAGCCTAGAACCTACACAGGCCTATTTGGAGACAACAGGGAAAGTCCACCGACAGCACAAAGACCTCAAGTATCAAATGCCACACCACAAACAGGAAACAAGGCTCTGTACCCCAATGGGGGCCACCAGAGGCAAAAACGATGAAGGAAACCACCCGCCTCACACAGAGAAATACAGAGCAGAGACCTTGACGAGATAAAAAAACCTGCTCAGAACTTTATGTAGAACATTCCAGTGACTAGACAACTCAAGCCTTATCTATCATACCAGAACCAGTCACACCCTCAGCTCGTCCTATGAAACCCGCTCATTACAAGGTATAAGGACCCGCTATGACATCCTTTATAATCAGCAGCTGGAACATCCAAGGTCTGAACGCGTCAGACTTTGGATGTAAAGTAAATGATCCAGACTTCACCCAGAGCTTGAGAAACATCGACATTCAAATCCTTCTAGAAACATGGACTAAGGCAGAGAGCAAGTCTCTGGCACCCACTGAATACGGGGAATCTCTGTCCCGGCCCTAAAAAATAAAACCACCAAACTTGGCCGCTGTTCGGGAGGAATAATAGTGTGGTATAAAGTGGAGCTTCATGAGCAGATCAGACCAGTGAAACGAGGAAACAGTCATATCTGGATCAGAATAGACCACTCCATCCTCACCTCCCAGTCCGACATCTACCTCTGTGCGGTCTACATACCATCTCCTGAGTCCGGCTACTACAACCGAGAATGCTTTGAGATCCTGCAAAGAAAAGCTGCCCACTATCAAACCCTGGGCAAAATCCTTATCATGGGAGACCTCAATGCCAGAACAGGCAGGGAAAGAGACTACCTGACCACAAATGGAAACATCTATATATATGGAGCACAGACCGTCAGTGACAGCTCAGTACATACAGAGAGAGAGCGCGGTAAATAAAAGTGGCAAAAAACTGTTGAATCTTTGCCGAAGCCTAGGACACCACATCCTCAACGGTCGCACCAAGGGAGACTCTCTAGGAAGGACTACATTAAACTCCCATGTGGGTAGCAGCATAGTGGGATACACCATCACAGACATGGACCCCGCAAACATTGGGGCCTTCATAGTCAGCCCATAATCGCACTTGTCTGATCACAACCAAACATCCCTATATATTAAGTCCACAAACAAACCACCAGGACAAAAACCTCAGCAGGCGGGGCTCATCACACTATCTCTATCTTGTAAGTGGTCCAAGACATTGGCTCAGAAATATAAAGAGGTGCACAATAAACCAGAAATCCAAGGGATGCTCTACTACTTCAACAACAAGGTGTTTGAGATAAACCCAGAAGGAGTCAATCAAGCTGTAAGAGATCTTAATAATATATTTTACACCATGGCAGAAGTGGCTGACCTGAAAAAGTATAGCCACCTAAAGCAAAAAGAAGATAACCCCAACACTAGGTGCAGAGCTGTATGGAAAACCTTAAGATTGGCCTAAAAAAAAAAGCATAGAGATCCCAACAATACCAACCTACGGGAAGTCTACGACACAGCACAGAGGCAATACAAAACCCTCCTCAGAAGGAAAAAGCAGGAATATACCTCAACCAAAATTACACAGCTTCAAGATGCCCTCCAAGATATCTCCTTCTGGGAACTATGGAACCACCTGGGCACAAATGAGAAGAAAAACAACCACCATATTCAGAACGGCAACATCTTGCTCCAGTATTTCAGAGACCTCTACAGAGACATCCCAAAAGAAGAATGTAACCCAGACCAAGAACAAATGTGGTCAAAACTGAAGAGCATGGAAGAGATACTTAAAGATTTCCAAAACCCGCTAGACTCACCAATAACAATGCAGGAGATATAAGAGAGAATATCAACCATAAGAAGTAAGAAAGGCAGCGGCACAGAGGGCATCCCACCCGAAATGATTAAGTACAGCCCACCAACAATACAGGCAGCCATAGCAAAACTGTACAACATTGTGCTTAGCGCTGGCTACTTCCCCCAAGCTTGGAACCAAGGTGTCATAACCCCAATATACAAGAGTGGGGACAGGTATGACCCGGCCAACTACAGAGGGATATGTGTCAGCAGCAATCTGGAGAAACTATTTAACAGTATCCTGAACCAGAGAATCCTCGGCTTTCTCACCCAGCACAATGTACTCAGTAAAAGCCAAGCAGGGTTCATCCCAAACCACCGCACCACAGATCACGTCTACACCCTGCACCGCCTCATCCAGAGCCATGTCCACAACACAAAGCAGGGAAAGATATATGGTTGTTTTGTGGACTTCAAAAAGGCTTTTGACTCAGTGTGGCACCCAGGATTGCTCCTGAAGCTATTGGAGAGCGGAATAGGAAGAAAGACATACAACGTCATCAAAAGCTCCTACACCGAGAACCGATGCAGCGGGAAGGTAAACGGGAAAAGAACAGCTTACTTCCAGCAGATCCGAGGAGTCAGACAGGGCTGCAGCCTCAGTCCAACTCTCTTTAACATTTACATCAACGAGCTGGCAGCGGCTCTGGAGTCTTCCTCAACACCACGTCTCATCCTCCATGACACTGAGGTGAAATTTCTATTGTATGCGGATGACCTTCTCCTACTATCACCAACTTAGAAAGGTCTCCAAGACCAGCTAGTCATTCTGGAGAAATTCAGCACCACATGAGCCCTTCCCATCAATTTAAAAAAGACCAGCACTATGGTGTTCCAGAGAAGGGAAACAAAGTCAGCCAGGACCCCTACCTTCACGCTACACAACCGCCCTCTTATTGCCACCAACAGGTACACCTACCTGGGCCTGATAATTGACCAAACTGGGAGCTTCAAATCAGCCATTGAGGAGCTGAAAGACAAAGCATGCAAGACCGTCTACAACATCAGAAGACGACTGTACCGCCTCAATGTACCAGTGAGGGTCTGGCTTAAAATCTTTGACTCCATCATTGCACCAATCCTCCTGTATGGCAGTGAAGTCTGGGGCCCTCACACATACCCCGACTGGTCAAGATGGGATTCCAGCCCAACAGAAATATTCCACCTGGAATTCTGTAAGCATCTCCTCCTGGTCCATCGGAGCACCTCTAACAGTGCCTGTCGAGGGGAGCTGGGCAGATTCCCTCTACACTTTACAATCCAGAAGAGGGCGCTATCATTCTGGGGCCAGCTACATGGTAGTAGTGAAGGCTCCCATCACCATAAAGCCTTGCTACACCAAGGTATCCCAGGCAAGGCAAAGCCCCAAAATCAACTTAATGAAACCCAGCCCGACCAGATAATCACCCCACACCACCTCACAAAAGCCGGGATCAGGAACACAGTAAAAAAGAGACAGGAGGAATACGTCAGTGAATGGAGGAAGGAGGTGAGAGCATCACAGAAGCTGACGGTGTACCAGAGCCTGCAGAGAGACTACAAACTGGCCCCATATCTGGAGAAACTAGGGAACCCCAGAGACTAGAAAATCCTGACCCGCTACAGACTGAGTGCCCACAGCCTGGTCGTCGAATGCGGATGGCATCGACAGAGCTACATGCCTAGAAAAAGCAGACTGTGCAGCAGTGCCACCTAGAGGCGGTGGAGGATAAGGCCCACTTCCTGATATACTGTCCCAAATACTCAGCAGTGAGGGACATCCACTTTAGGAGACTCTCTGATCTACTCCCGGACTTCAGCTTCATGGAGGAGGAAGAAAACACTGGGAGAGGAAGAAAACACTGTGGACATAGCAGCACAATATATCAGTGCCTGCCACAGACTAAGAGGAGCCTGATATGCCATGGACTCCGATACCCTGACCAGGAGTGTGTCCGCACCCCTTCCCCTCCTCCCCTGTAATGATATGCCACGGACTCCTATACACTGACCCCGGGTGTGTCCACATTTCTCAACCCCCTATTTTCCACATGCTTTGGCAATACTAAAGTATAATTTTAGACCTGCCAATAAAGCTTTATTGATTGATTGATAGATATTAGATAGATGGATAGATAGATAGATAGATAGATAGATACACTGCGTGCAGAATTATTAGGCAAATGAGTATTTTGACCACATCATCCTCTTTATGCATGTTGTCTTACTCCAAGCTGTATAGGCTCGAAAGCCTACTACCAATTAAGCATATTAGGTGATGTGCATCTCTGTAATGAGAAGGGGTGTGGTCTAATGACATCAACACCCTATATCAGGTGTGCATAATTATTAGGCAACTTCCTTTCATTTGGCAAAATGGGTCAAAAGAAGGACTTGACAGGCTCAGAAAAGTCAAAAATAGTGAGATATCTTGCAGAGGGATGCATCACTCTTAAAAGTGCAAAGCTTCTGAAGCGTGATCATCGAACAATCAAGCGTTTCATTCAAAATAGTCAACAGGGTCGCAAGAAGCGTGTGGAAAAACCAAGGCGCAAAATAACTGCCCATGAACTGAGAAAAGTCAAGCGTGCAGCTGCCAAGATGCCACTTGCCACCAGTTTGGCCATATTTCAGAGCTGCAACATCACTGGAGTGCCCAAAAGCACAAGGTGTGCAATACTCAGAGACATGGCCAAGGTAAGAAAGGCTGAAAGACGACCACCACTGAACAAGACACACAAGCTGAAACGTCAAGACTGGGCCAAGAAATATCTCAAGACTGATTTTTCTAAGGTTTTATGGACTGATGAAATGAGAGTGAGTCTTGATGGGCCAGATGGATGGGCCCGTGGCTGGATTGGTAAAGGGCAGAGAGCTCCAGTCCGACTCAGACGCCAGCAAGGTGGAGGTGGAGTACTGGTTTGGGCTGGTATCATCAAAGATGAGCTTGTGGGGCCTTTTCGGGTTGAGGATGGAGTCAAGCTCAACTCCCAGTCCTACTGCCAGTTTCTGGAAGACACCTTCTTCAAGCAGTGGTACAGGAAGAAGTCTGCATCCTTCAAGAAAAACATGATTTTCATGCAGGACAATGCTCCATCACACGCGTCCAAGTACTCCACAGCGTGCCTGGCAAGAAAGGGTATAAAAGAAGAAAATCTAATGACATGGCCTCCTTGTTCACCTGATCTGAACCCCATTGAGAACCTGTGGTCCATCATCAAATGTGAGATTTACAAGGAGGGAAAACAGTACACCTCTCTGAACAGTGTCTGGGAGGCTGTGGTTGCTGCTGCACGCAATGTTGATGGTGAACAGATCAAAACACTGACAGAATCCATGGATGGCAGGCTTTTGAGTGTCCTTGCAAAGAAAGGTGGCTATATTGGTCACTGATTTGTTTTTGTTTTGTTTTTGAATGTCAGAAATGTATATTTGTGAATGTTGAGATGTTATATTGGTTTCACTGGTAAAAATAAATAATTGAAATGGGTATATATTTGTTTTTTGTTAAGTTGCCTAATAATTATGCACAGTAATAGTCACCTGCACACAGAGATATCCCCCTAAAATAGCTAAAACTAAAAACAAACTAAAAACTACTTCCAAAAATATTCAACTTTGATATTAATGAGTTTTTTGGGTTCATTGAGAACATATTTGTTGTTCAATAATAAAATTAATCCTCAAAAATACAACTTGCCAATAATTCTGCACTCCCTGTAGATAGATATGAGCTAGATATTAGATTAATAGATAGATATGAGCTAGATATTAGATAGATAGATAGATAGATAGATAGATGATAGATATTAGATAGGAAAATCACGATTTAGAAAAACAGCCCCAAGAATTTGGTTGACCAAAGGATAGAGCTCAGGACTGTAGCGTCAGACAGCAGGGGGTCAGACACCCAGGAGAAGCGTTGAAACGAGGAAAAAAAGCCATAAAACATGCACAACTAGACAAAACCAAGAAACCCTTTTTGCGATATTTTCCAGAGCAGAGCATGGGAGCATCTGACGTGTGATGCTAAGCTCCGCACCCTCCCACCAGCTGGAGTGAAGGCTGTGAGCACCACAGCTGCTGATCGGAGACGCCAGGGAGCTCGATCGGTTCACCTGGGAGCCGTTTGTGACTGGCCCTGGCCGCATCTTCCTTGAGAAGGAGGAGTAGGAGTTGAGTGGAAGAAGTGGCGGTGCGGATTTGGCTTCAGGCTTCCGTCCCTGTGTGTGATAGAACACTCCAGTTCCCCCGGCTGAGGTGTTGGAGCCGGTGTGGAGCCGTTTGTAAAGCTGCCAGAGAGGGGATTTATGTAAATAAGCTTAAAGTGGCTGCTTGTTACAAAAATTAGAAGGACTGACCGAATTTTTAATTGGTGAGGTTTGACATCACTATGCCAGCCGGCGTGATGATGTCATCAAGAGCAGCGTGAGACTTGATCTTCAATCAAGATCGAGGCAGCCAGCTCATCACTGTCAAATGGAGGAGGTAAGGGTACTTTTACATTAGCGGCAGGGGAGTCTGTCAGGCTGTTTCGGCGTGTGAACAGCCTGTCGGATCCGTCCTGCCGCAATTTCACGTGTGCCCCCGGACTGCCACTCCGTCCCCATTGACTATAATGGAGACAGGGGCGGAGTTCCGGCAGCAGCATGGCAGCGCACGGCGAGAGGCAGCTGGACTGAAAGTACTGCATGTCGTACTTTTAGTCCCGCTGCCTTTCGCCTTGCGCTGCCGTGCTGCCGCCGGATCTCCGCCCCCGCCCCCATTATAGTCAATGGTAACAGAGCGGCAGTACTGGAGCACATGTGAACTAGCGGCAGGACGGATCCGACAGGCTGTTCACCCGCCAAAACAGCCTGACTGACTCCCCTGCCGCTTGTGTGAAACAAGCCTAAGTATGATTTTATTTATTTCTTTTTTATTTTACACCGGATTATTGCTGTCAGATGCCACGATCAGTGATGAACGCAGCATCTAAGCGGTACAATGATGGGGGGGCGGAGTGATTGCCGTTCCCTATCATTGCACCCACTACTTACAAAGAAATGTGCTTCATGACAAAGTAACTTGTCACGAAGTGAATTTTTTGGTAAAATTTGGCGAAGCAGCCGAATCAAATTTTCCAATACTTTGCTCATCTCTAGGTATAACACCTATAATGCCTCAAAAGAAAAAAGAGGACCAAGGGACCATCTCTAGGAGATCTAGAGTTGGTTTGGAGACCAGGCAAAACCAAAATGCAATAAATAAGTATATGTCAGCCGCTGCTTCCCCTCGATCTTCCACGTCTGGGCAAAATGCTGCAGGAGATGAGGCGAGACATCAGGCCGAGGTCGTTGTAAGAGGGAAGGAGGAAAGGGATGGAGGAGTAGGAGGGGGGACATTAAAATAGACTCAAAGATGGTTAAACAGATACTACACACCAGACTGGAGAGTATGATGGGGATGTAGTTACATTGGAACTGTACAATCTGATTTGAGTTTTATAAGAGACGATCTGGTGAAAATTGGGGAATGGATACATATAATGGAAGAGAGATTGTCAGAGGTTGAAGACGCAGTTGATATTTTGAAAAATGATGTTGCTGTACTTAAACTTTTGAAAGCAAAGTGAATGATTTGGAGGATAGATCGTGTAGATCTAAGGTGTCTGGCAATACGGGAGGAACAGAGAGATTGAGCCTTATGGAGTATATGCAACAATGGTTACTTTCTATTTTCTGGGGAGAGAGCCACCAGGGTGCCCACTCAGAAAAGACCACCTGGAGAAGTCCCTACAGCTATATTAGTTAAGTTGTTAGTGGCCTGAGACTGGGACATTATCCTGAAAGATGCCAAGTTCTGTATTTAAGGGAGAACAAAAATAATGTTATTTCCGGATTATTCAATGGCCGCTAACAAATAAAGGAAAAAGTATGGTGACATCAAAAAGAGATCGAGACAAGCTGGTCTGAAATATAGCCTACTGTTCCAAGCCAAATTACGGGGTTTTTTTCAAGATAAAAAGGGACATTTATGAAGACCGGCAATTTAGATGCCGATCTTCGTCCCTCCTGTGCTGGCAGGTGATCCACCTAAGTTATGTAGAGGCGCTGGCACATCCACTGACGCATCCACAGCAAGTTTAAATCTACCCCAGCTCCTATGCTGGCGTAGATTTAGATCATTTTCTATGCCTAAAACAGGTGTAGAAAATGGTAAATAAGATGGACCTACCGGCCCACACCCTTCCCCTCCAATGCAATGCCCCCTTTTTTTAGACCTCGGCCGCAAATTCCCTTTACAACCGAATCTGCGACAGACACCCAAAAATTTTGCACCCTTAAAGGGAACCTGTCACCGGGATTTTGGTTATAGAGCTGAGGACATGGGTTGCTAGATGGCCGCTAGCACATCCGCAATACCCAGTCCCCATAGCTCTGTGTGCTTTTATTGTTTAAAAAAAACGATTTGATACATATGCAAATTAACCTGAGATGAGTCAGACCTTGAAAATATGACTCTTCTCTGGTCACACAAGTAAGATATGACTCTTTTATGTTAATTTGCATATGTATCAAATTGTTTTTTTTACACAATAAAAGCACACAGAGCTATGGGGACTGGATATTGCGGATGTGCTAGCGGCCATTTAGCAGCCCATGTCCTCAGCTCTATACACAAAATCCAGGTGACAGGTTCCCTTTAATTGGATCGAAAAGGTTAGATATTTGTTGAGTCACATTTTTTATGGTGAAATATTAAAATATTTTGGCACTTTAGTAAAGGAATATGGGATTTCACAGAGGGACTTTTATGAATATTTGCAACTTAGGAGTATGATATGCTCATCACCTTCTCCAGACAGGCATTGAAGAGCTTCTTCTCAAGGTGTTGAAGGAATTGATATTGGATAGAAAATTAAGGGGGTCTTTGTCTAGAATGTATAAACTGGTATTGCAAAAGAATCTCATATTAAAGTGTTTTCTATTGAAAAATAGGTTGACGTAATGGAGGATAAGTTACGGGAGGATGTAGTAAGGTGTCCATTGATGGTGTCACTGGATGCCTCTCACAGACTCTCCCAATACTTTTTATTACATAGGTTGCACCGTTCACCAGCTCTTTTAAAAAGAATGGGGTTAAGAGATACAGATGAATGTCCTAAGTTGCATAGTTGTTAATGTTGGAAAAAGGGGGTCATTTATTATACTGAAATACGCCTATATTAGGCGTATTTCAGGCGCAGATGTTGATGCAACGATTAGCCGCAATCTGCAACTTTTCCCCACTCAGGCCAGGTCTATAAAAGTGGGTGTGGTGTGAGTGGGTAAGGGGACGGGCCAGCAGGCTCATCTCATTCATCATTTTCTACACCTGGTTTAGGCGTAGAAAATGGTCTAAATGTAAGACAGCAAGGAAGCTGTTGTAAATTTAGAACTGGTGCTGGATGTGCCAAAGCTATGGAGAGGCCGGCGCCTGTTCATAACTTCGGCGGGTCCACCGCCAGCAATGGGGCATTATTAAGACCGGCGTATTAAACGCCGGTCTTAATAAATGACCCCCAAAGTCCATCAAGTTCAACCTGTAATCCTGTTATATTGATCCACAGAAAAAATCCCTGTAACAATGTCCATCTTCCTTTTAAAAAGGGGTTGAGCCAAAGTGAAAGGGTCTGTAGAACATGACTTCTGTACATTGTCATAAGCCGCAATGTTATTTTGAATTAAAAAGTAATCTAAACCTTTTTTGAACCATCTACTGTATTTGTTGTGAGTAGCTCCTGTGGCTATTTCAGAAATTCACTGCCCTCTCTGTAAAGAATGCTTGTCACCTCTTATGACTGAATCTTTTTTTTTCCAGGTGTAGGGAGTGGCCCCTTGTTTTTTGAGGGGGTTTAACACAGAATAGCTTCCCTCGATATTTGCTGTATGGCAAGCATGTCAAACTCAAAGGCTAACATGGGCCAAAAAAACAAAATTTTAGTTTATGTGGGCCGCATCAAAAAAATAAAAATTTTTTTTTACAATATAATGCAGACGGATCCGTTCTGAACGGATCCACCGTCTGCATTATATGAGCGGATCCGTCTCAGACGGATCCGCTCTGAACGCAAGTGTGAAAGTAGCCTTAGGGGCGAGAACCTGGGATCTTTCATCCCTTGTCCTATTCAGCTCTATCAGGGTGAATAGGACTTCACACTGTCCCTGCTGCTCTGTGCCTTGTGCACACAGCATCAGGGATGTTACCATGGCAACCAGGGCTTCTGTAGTGTCCTGGCTGCCATGGTAACTGATCGGAGCCCCAGGCTTACACAGCTGGGGCTCCGATCAGAAGCTGCCACTGCACCACCAATGAGGGGGAGGGGAGAGGTCCCTGTGGCCACTGCCACCAATGATTTTAATACTGGGGGGGTTGAGAGGGGCTGGCGCACTGTGCCACCAATGATTTTAATGGGATGGGGGGTTGAGGGGGGGGGGCACACTGCACCACCAATGATAAATTACCCCTTTATACAGGAGGCTGGTACTGGCAGATCAGCAGTTAACCCCTCAGGTGCGGCACCTAAGGGGTTAACTGCCTCTGATCGCAGCTCCCTGTCAGCGGCAGGGTGCCGGCAATGCGATTCTGCTGCCGGCACCCGCCTCCTGTATTGTGTTAAAGACTGACTTTCACTATCAGGCCACACAGAGCGCCGCCCAGCGATGTCTCAGCACTCACCATTAGTCCTGGGCGCCGCTCCGTTCGCCTGCAGTGCTCCATTACTGTCTCCTCTCCTGCTCCACATGCTGCTGATTACTATCGGAGCGATGGGAGGAGACATCAGCTTCACTAGTGGGCGTTCCTTCTCCCTGCGCTGCGATTGGACAGCGCTACAGCCAGGAAGAAGGAACGCCCACTAGTGAAGCTGATCTCTCCTCCCATCGCTCCGATAGTAATCAGCAGCATGTGGAGCAGGAGAGGAGACAGTAATGGGTCACTGCGGGCGAACGGAGCGGCGCCCTGGACTAATGGTGAGTGCTGAGACATCGCTGGGCGCCGCTCTGTGTGGGAAATGGGAATAGTCCTATCATTGGTGGCTCAGTGCGCCCGCCTCTCCTCCGCCCCTCTCTCCTCATTGGTGGCGCAGTGCGCCCGCCCCTCCTCCGCCCCTCTCTCCTCATTGGTGGCGCAGTGCGCCCGCCCCTCCTCCCCCCCTCTCTTCTCATTGGTGGCAGCGGCAGCAGCACAGGGGGGAGGGAGGACAGCTTCCTTCTCCCCGTGCTGCTGAGAGAACATGAGCGCTCCGATAGTAGCGCGCTCATGTTCAGAGATACTAGACTGCCGGGCCGCAAAGATATTCATTGCGGGCCGCATGTTTGACACCCATGCTGTATGGTCTGTTTATATGTTTGTACATGTTAATCTTAGACATGTACTGACCCCTGATATATTTATACATAGTTATTAGATCACTTCTCAGTCGTCT
Source organism: Bufo bufo (assembly GCF_905171765.1). Classification (NCBI taxonomy): domain Eukaryota; kingdom Metazoa; phylum Chordata; class Amphibia; order Anura; family Bufonidae; genus Bufo; species Bufo bufo. The sequence goes on from NC_053389.1 coordinate 43,363,161, forward strand.
TTTTTCTAAAGTGAATAACCCTAATGCTGATAATCTCTCTGGGACCTGGAGTCCACCAATTCCTGTTATTACTTTAGTTGCCCTCCTCTGAACCCTTTCCAGCTCTGCTATGTCTGCCTTGTTCACAGGAGCCCAGAACTGTACACAGTACTCCATGTGTGGTCCGACTAGTGATTTGTAAAGTGGCAGGACTATGTTCTCATCACGGGCATCTATGCCCCTTTTGATGCAACCCATTATCTTATTGGCCTTGGCAGCAGATACCTGACACTGGTTTCTACAGCTTAGGTTGCTGTCCGCTAAAATTCCTAGGTCCTTTTTCATGTTAGTGTTATTCAGTGTTTACCATTTAGTATGTACGGGTGACTTGCATTATTCCTTCCCATGTGCATAACCTTACATTTGTCAGTGTTAAACCTTATTTGTCACTTCTCTGCCCAAGCCTCCAATTTATCCAGATCCATGTCACAGTGCAGATCACTGTGTCGCTGCGGGCCTGTTGCAGGCTTCTAGTGTGTGAACTGTGGCCTGTGAATGTGTGTACTCTTCTTGTCTGTATCACAGTGCAGTTCTTAACGCTGTTGCTGTGCAGGCTGTCTGCAGGTTCTCTTGTGTACTGGCTGCAGGTTTTCTCCTGTGTATGCACTTTGCTTAATATAGCTTATAGGATAGCTGCCTTACATCTGGTGGCATTAGAGGCAGAGCTTGTTAAGAGCTCATTTGCATCCCTTCCATCCCAGAATTCCAGAGGAGCGTTTATGGCCTATAAGTCTCCTCAGACTGATTAACCGCTTGCCGCCACTGTAATGCCTGTTGGCGTCATCTCGTGAGACCAGAGATTTTGCGTGAACGCGCGCGCAGCTCTGAAGTTAAACTACAGCCTGCCAGCGCTGATCATTCGCTGGCAGGCTGTAGATGTTTAAAAAATCGCATCAGAAAGGTATATTAGATGCTGTTTTATTAACAGTGTCTGATATACCTGCTACCTGGTCCTCTGGTGGTCCCTTTTGCTTGGATCGACCACCAGAGGACACAGTCAGCTCAGTAATAAGTAGCACCAAAAACAACTACACTACACCCCCCCTGTCACTTATTAACCCCTTATTAACCCCTGATCACCCCATATAGACTCCCTGATCCCCCCCCTATCACCCCCCTGTCATTAATCACCCCCCTGTAAGGCTCCATTAAGACGTCCGTATGTGTTTTGCGGATCCACGGATCCGCGGATCCGCAAAACACGGACACCGGCAATATGCTTTCCGTATTTTGCGGATCCGCACATTGCCAGAACTATATAGAAAATGCCTTTTCTTGTCCGCAATTGCGGACAAGAATAGGATATGTTCTATATTTTTGCGGAACGGAAGTGCGGACCCGGAAGTGCAGATCCGCAATTCCGGATCCGAGCGGGACAAAGTCTGTCCCCATAGAAATGAATGGGTCCGCAATTCCGTTCCGCAAAATGCGGAACAGAATTGCGGACGTGTGAATGGGGCCTAAGGGTCCCTTATCACCGCCAGTTAGTTAGCTACTTGTTAGGTAGTTAGCGCCCACCGCATCGCAGTCACTGATTAGTCGCTGATTAGCATCATCGCTGTCGCTAATCAGCACTAGTACTATATAGTATCTGTAAGTGATCAAGACTGATGGCAATCAGATCTATATCAGTACATTAGGGTCACCTTAGGCTCTACAAAAAACGCAGTGTTCGCCCGATCAGGCCTGATCTTGTGTGCACACTTGCGTTCAGTCCGCCCCACCGCAGTGACAGAATATTTTTCTGATCATTGTAAAAACATCGTAAAATCGCTGTGGCGCTATAAAGATCACTTTTGAGCTTTTTGGATCTTTATTAGCGATCACAGCTTTACTTCGCAAGCACTCCTTTTTACTAGGCAGGTGTGCTCTTTTTCCTGGGTAGTCTCAGAGGAATACCCCCTAAATTTAGTTAGCCCAAAATGTCAAAAAAAAAGGGGTATTCCGCTGAAGAGTACTTTTAGGATTTCACAGGGCATTTTTACACATTTGGATTCCAAGCTACTTCTCACGCTTTAGGGCCCCTAAAATGCCAGGGCAGTATAAATACCCCACAAGTGACCCCATTTTGGAAAGAAGACACCCCAAGGTATTCCGTGAGGGGCATGGCGAGTTCCTAGAATATTTTTTTTTGGCACAAGTTAGCGGAAATTGATTTTATTATTTTTTTTTTCTTACAAAGTCTCATATTCCACTAACTTGTGACCAAATTTTATTTTTTACATGAACTCACCATACCCCTCACAGAATACCTTGGGGTGTCTTCTTTCTAAAATGGGGTCACTTGTGGGGTATTTATACTGCCCTGGCATTTTAGGGGCCCTAAAGCATTAGAAGTGCCCTGTGAAATCCTAAAAGTACTCATTGGAATTTGGGCGCCTTTGCGCACCTAGGCTGCAAAAAAGTGTCACACATGTGGTATCGCCGTACTCAGGAGAAGTAGGGCAATGTGTTTTGAAGGTGTATTTTTACATAAACCCATACTGTGTGTAAGAAATATCTCTGTAAATGACAACTTTAAAAAAAATGTTATACAAAGTTGTCAATTTAAAGAGATATTTCTCTCACCCAGCATGGGTATATGTAAAAATACACCGCAAAACACATTTCCCTACTTCTCTTGAGTACGGCGATACCACATGTGTGACACTTTTTTGCAGCCTAGGTGTGTAAAGGGGCCGAAAGTCCAACGAGTACCTTTAGGCTTTACAGGGTTGCTCACAATTTAGCCCCGCCCAAAATGCCAGAACAGTAAACACACCCCATAAATGACCCCATTTCGGAAAGTAGACACCCCAAGGCATTCACTGAGGGGCATAGTGAGTCCGTGACAGTTTTTTTTTTTTTAGCCAGAAGTTAGCAGAAATGGAAACTTTATTATTATTTTTTTTCCCTCAGAAAGTGTCATTTTCCGCTAACGTGTGAAAAAAAATTAAATCATACATAAACTCACCATGCCCCTCCGCGAATACTTTGGGGTGTCTTCTTTCTAAAATGGGGTCATTTAGGGGGTATTTATACTATCCTGGCATTCTAGCGCCTCAAGAAACATGACAGGTGCTCAGAAAGTCAGAGCCGCTTCAAAATGCGGAAATTCACATTTTTGTACCATAGTTTGTAAACGCTATAACTTTTGCGCAAACCAATAAATATACACTTATTGGATTTTTTTTTTATCAAAGACATGTAGCACAATAAATTTTGACACAAACTTGTATAGAAATGTAATTATATTTGAACAATTTTACCAGAAAAAGTTAAAAATACACTTTCTATTTTGATTAATATCAGAAAAACGAAAAATGTCAGCAGCAATCAAATACCATCAAAAGAAAGCTGTATTTGTGAGAAGAAAAGGAGGTAAAATTCATTTGGGTGCCAAGTTGCATGACCGAGCAATAAACCGTTAAATTTGTGAAGTGCCGATTTGTAAAAAAGGGCCTGGTCACTAGGGGGGTATAAACCTGTGGTCCTTAAGTGCAGGGGCGTAGCTAGAAATGCATGGGCCCCATAGCAAAAAAATGTATGGCCCCCCCCCCCCGTGCCATCCACAGATCCCCCTCCCCTAAACAGTGCCATCCACAGATCTCCCCCCTAAACAGTGCCATCCACAGATCCCCCCCTAAACAGTGCCATCCACAGATCCCCCCTAAACAGTGCCATCCACAGATCCCCCCTAAACAGTGCCATCCACAGATCCCCCCCCTAAACAGTGCCATCCACAGATCCCCCCTAAACAGTGCCATCCACAGATCCCCCCCTAAACAGTGCCATCCACAGATCCCCCCTAAACAGTGCCATCCACAGATCTCCCCCTAAACAGTGCCATCCACAGATCCCCCCTAAACAGTGCCATCCACAAATCCCCCCTAAACAGTGCCATCCACAGATCCCCCTAAACAGTGCCATTCACAGATCCCCCCTAAACAGTGCCATCCACAGATCCCCCTAAACAGTGCCATCCACAGATCCCCCCTCCCCTAAACAGTGCCATCCACAGATCTCCCTCCCCTAAACAGTGCCATCCACAGATCTCCCCTAAACAGTGCCATCCACATATTCCCCCCTAAACAGTGCCATCCACAGATCCCCCCTAAACAGTGACATCCACAGATCCCCCCTAAACAGTGCCATCCACAGATCCCCCCTAAACAGTGCCATCCACAGATCTCCCCCCTAAACAGTGCCATCCACAGATCCCCCCTAAACAGTGCCATCCACAGATCCCCCTAAACAGTGCCATCCACAGATCCCCCCTAAACAGTGCCATCCACATATCCCCCCTAAACAGTGCCATCCACAGATCCCTCCTCCCCTAAACAGTGCCATGATGGCACTGTTTAGGGGAGGGGGGATCTGTGGATGGCACTGTTTAGGAGGGATCTGTGGATGGCACTGTTTAGGGGGGATCTGTGGATGGCACTGTTTAGGGGGGAGATCTGTGGATGGCACTGTTTAGGGGAGGGGGGATCTGTGGATGGCACTGTAGGGGGATCTGTGGATGGCACTGCCATCCACAGATCCCCCTACAGTGCCATCCACAGATCCCCCTCCCCGACGCTCACAGCAGTATATTTATAAACTAATCAGTAACTACTTTAACTTTAATCATTGCTCATTGCTGAGCTCTTTACTTGGATTATTTGGATATCTTACTTTGTCTTAGCTCCGGTAATAGCAGGCAGTGCGGGGGCGGCGCTCACTCACTGACGTCACGCGCCTGCTCCTCCCACTAGGCGGCGCAGGCGCGCGACGTCAGTGAGTGAGCGCCGCCCCCCGCACTGCCTGCTATTACCGGAGCTAAGACAAAGTAAGGGCTCTTTCACAAGTAAGGGCCGGATCCGGCGTGTACTCCATTTGCCGCAAGTGAACTGAAAGCATTTGAAGACGGATCCGTCTTCAAAATGCGTTCAGTGTTACTATGGCACCCAGGACGCTATTAAAGTCCTGGCTGCCATAGTAGTAGTGGGGAGCGGGGGAGCAGTATACTTACAGTCCGTGCGGCTCCCGGGGCGCTCCAGAATGACGTCAGGGCGCCCCATGCGCATGAATGACGTGTCCATGTGATCACGTCATCCATGCGCGTGGGGCGCCCTGACGTCACTCTGGAGCGCCCGAGGAGCTGCACGGACGGTAAGTATACTGCTCCCCCGCTCCCACTACACTTTACCATGGCTGCCAGGACTTTAGCGTCCTGGGAGCCATGGTAACCATTCAGAAAAAGCTAAACGTCGGATCCGGCAATGCGCCGAAACGACGTTTAGCTTAAGGCCGGGCATTCAATGGGCATTAATTCCGGATCCGGCCTTGCGGCAAGTGTTCAGGATTTTTGGCCGGAGCAAAAAGCGCAGCATGCTGCAGTATTTTCTCCGGCCAAAAAACGTTCCGGTCCGGAACTGAAGACATCCTGAACGGATTTCTCTCCATTCAGAATGCATTAGGATAAAACTGATCAGGATTCTTCCGGCATAGAGCCCCGACGACGGAACTCTATGCCGGAAGAAAAGAACGCAAGTGTGAAAGAGCCCTAAGATATCCAAATAATCCAAGTAAAGAGCTCAGCAATGAGCAATGATTAAAGTTAAAGTAGTTACTGATTAGTTTATAAATATACTGCTGTGAGCGGCGTGGCCCTGTATATTCTAACCCCCAGGCAAGCGTCCCTGTTAGGCCTAATTTACTCTCTCGCCTAACGTGTGTCCCTGACACATGATTTCAGTGGCCAGCTTGAATTAAGTCTTACCGGTACCGGGAGAATGAACTAGATTGACCAGATGAACACATGTCTATTTCCAATCCATTCTGGTTTATTCACAGCTGGCAAACAGTTTTAATAGAGGGGGTTGAGCTTCCTTTACATCCAATCATATGTTAGCATTAGTATTTGACCAATAGTATGGTCACACATAAGCTCTGCATTAACATAATAGATGACTCCTAGTAACAGCATTTGACCAATCAGGTATATACACATAAACTAGCAGACAGTTGAGCCAGATGTCCTTTTATGGCTTGGACTGTTCATACTTTCAACATGTATGGACTTCCTGAAACAGTTTAAGGAAGTGTCTCACATTCCATAGGGGGAAGGGAGGTTTTGTAGTGCACTAACCAAATGTAATACACGTGGCTAAATAAGACAAAATGGAGTCACATATATCCCATCAAATCCCCTCTTAGAACCTTATATATATACCTTATACTATATGGTTCTTTCTCTGCTCTTCCTTGGTTTGCTTATAAGCCTTTAGGTATTCCATATACCCTTCAGGAGTATAATCCTCAGGCTTTGTTGAGGTTGTGTAAACCTCTTCTACCTCTACCGGAGTATAGAGGAATGTCGAGTGTACCCCTCTTTCGGCCACCTTTTTGACATATGGCTAGAAGGGAGGGCACACACTACAGACAACAGCAGAGACCCACTATTTCAGCGACCACGGCAAATGCCACTCCTAAAACATACCTTATTTGACCAAAGTCAGGTATTCAGCCAAAAAGCCAGTCCCCCCAACCTTGGTCAACATCTTGTTTTATATGTTTTATCATCTCTTCTAATTGGCCTATTTTATCTTTTATTCCACGGGAGTGGTCTGATAAATTGAAACAACACATCCCTGCGAACGCTGAGCATCCTATACCATGCTGGAGCAATAAATAGTCAATAGTTGTCCTATTCTGCAAGATAGCCTTTTCATATGATTGTATATCCAGCAGCATATCTTGCAGAACTGCACTAGTGACATTTATCTGTTTTACCATAAAACAGGCAAGTTTTGATATTGTCCTGTGGTTATATATGGCCAACCCTGGTACTCCTATCAAAGATACCACTAAACTCATATATTCTGATCTAGAGAGGAGATTCACATTATAATCACAATTTTCTGGTAACTGTAGGGAAGTGTCTCTCGTGTGTCGTGTCTGCATTGCTGGGAATAGTGGTATCATTGCTAATGTCAACCTAGCTATTGTACAGGGTCCCTCTGTAATATTGGCCGGTATGTATGTGTGACTAGTATTCCCACAGGCCAATACCCATCCTGTTGGTAGAGGTACATGTTTGTCTAGGGATGGTACTGTTTTTGTAATATTACATTGCATATTCTTTCCTGATATTATCTTTTTACAACTACCTAAATCTCTATCACAAATATTTGGTTTAGTCTTGTTCTGCATTTTTGCTTGTATGCAGGGGGGCAATAGTGTCTCATCACAGGTGAAGTTATAACATATTTCTGCTGCTGTGACAAGACCTGTAATTACTTCTATCATATTACTTTGCAGAGTCTCATATGTAGGACAGTCATAACAAGCATGATAAGGATTTACATATCCATATTTAACATCATGATCCTCCATATCTGCGTCATTCCATTGGGAACGTAGGAGCTCCGTCCATACATCTAGTGGGGTGGGGACCGCTACCAGACATGTCTCCAAAATGTTAGATGCCGATAAAGTGGTTCGGAGACAAAAGTCAGTTAAGTTCAGAGTTTTGGCCAGGTACAGCCATAAGTTCTCCTTAGTCTTGCATAGACTGTCTTCCCCTCTGCATTCTGTTTTCAAGTATATCTGTCTGTTCCACAGCCATGGGACAGTAAGTAGGAGACACAAAATTACAATTATTAAGGCACTACATCTCAGCCATCTCGAGGAATTTCCAGACTGCGTCATCTTGTTGGGGGTCAAGGCTGTCTGCCTCCGTTAGTACCCCTTCTGTATCTTCTTCGAGGTCAAGGCTGTCTGCCTCCGTTAGTACCTCTGGGCCTCGTTGGAGGTCAGGGCTATCTGCCCCCGTTAGTACCTCTCTTTTCTTCACCAACTTAATCCTTGTGGCGTGGATCCACGTGGGCGATTGTTCAGTGAGGACTGCTGTTCTGATGATCACGACTACCTCGGTGGGTTGTCCGTAGGTGAAGCTTCCTGGTTCCTTTCTCTTCTTTAAGATCTTGATCATCACCTGGTCGCCTCTCCGGAATGGACGGGTTGATTCCTGTGAAAGAGAAGGAGACTTACAAGCAACTTATTCTTCAGTTTTACTGAGGACTTTGATCAGATTAGTAACATACTCCTCCCTGATCAGGTCCAAGTCCCCTTCCTGTACTACCAGGGGGCGTCTTGCCCATGGTGTGGGGAAAGGCCTACCCATGAGTATCTCAATGCTGTTTATGTCCTACTCTGTGGAAATGTGCTACTTAAGATGGAAGCACTGTATTGGGGGAATGCATAACTTCCCCTCTTTGCAGACTAATTCTAATCCTGTCTTAGGATTTTTCTGCAATACTGGATAACACCAGTCTTGCTGTTCCTGTTCAGTGGCATACCACTGAAGATCAGTAAGCATGTGCAACATCTCAGGGGTTGGAGGTGCCAAACATGGCATCTCCCAATGGTTATACAAACCTGTGAGGTTGCTTTTGGCCACTCATTTCGCCATCTTAACTGCCAGCGCATTGCCCTGTGAGACATGATCCTTACCATCTGCTGCCGTAAATCCTCTCCTCTGCCAGATCATACCATGGTCCCACACTACCCCATGTGTGTACCTACTCTCAGTATGAATGGTGACAGGTCTATCAGCATGTAGAATACATGTCCTAGTGAGTGCAATAAGCTCAGCTGCCTGCTGTGTTGAGTGCGGATGTCCTTGAGTAGGCCTACAACATCATGAGTGGTGTGCAAAATGGTGTAATGTCACATTGTGAAAGAATTTGCCGACTCTACCATCATAGCACAGGCTGCAAGAGAACGCAGACATGCCGGCATCCCCTGGACAGAGGTGGGCATTACCTTTGAGAAAAACACACAAGGACGCAACTTGCCTCTGTTTTCTTGTGTCAGTACACCCGCCATGGTTTTACAATTTTGGCGTGCAAACATGTGGAAGGGCATATTATAGTCAGGGAGGCCCAGCCCTGGACTCGACATGAGCGAACATTTCAGATAATCAAATGCATTGTACATTTCAGAAGACCATTTAATCAAATCTGGATTTCCATCCAGAGTGGCTTGCCTCAAAACATTGTCAATAGTGGGAGCAATCAGTAATCCATTGTCTACCGTTTATCATACCAAGGAAAGATAACATTTCTTTCCTGGTGTGCGGGGCGACCAAACCCGCAATAGACTGGACTCTTTCTGCGCTGATTCTCCGTTCACCTTTTGTGAGGACAAAGCCCAAGTATTCAACCTGCATTTTACACCATTGCATTTTCTTAAGTGTCACTTTGTGACCACATCCTGACAATCCTTATAACAGTGATAAACCATCCTGAATGCTGGCTTCCGCTGACATGCTACACAGTAACAAATCATCAACATATTGCAACAGCACAGAACCTTGGGGGGATGTACCATGACTCTAACATCGCTTGGAGGACTATGCTGTACACTACAGGTGAATCAGCATATCCCTGGGGCATTTCTGCACCAGGTCAGTTGGCGTCTGTCAAAGGAAAAAGCAAAAAGTAGTCTGGTTATCTTATCAACTGGGATAGAAAAGAATACATTTTTCAGATCTATCACACTGAAACAAACAGTGTCTGCTGGAATGGCAGATAATGATTAAGTGACATCAGGTACAACAGGGGCTATAGGCACAATGATGTTGTTGATGGCCCTTAAATCCTGTACAAAGCGGGTAGTACCATCTGCCTTTGTCACTGGATTCACGGGCGTGCTGTAGGGTGAAATCACCTCTGCCAGGATTCCCTTTTGTAGGAATTCTTCTATCACTGGCCTAAGTCCATCAAGTTTCTCTTTTAACAGCAGGTATTGTTTCTGGAACACTGAGATGACACCTGGTTTCACAATAGCTGTGTAATGTGTGCAATCTATGAATCCTGTGTCATATTCATTTGAGGACCATAATGCAGGGTTAATGTTATTCTGGGTGGTCCTGTATGTTTGCAAGAATCAGTGGCACTGGTGTAGAGACTGGAATGAGACCTGAGTGTACTCTTATGTCCTGATTCTTTGTTGATACCTGCAAGTCAAGCTTAATGAACAAATCTCTCCCTAATAGGCTGACTGGGCAATCTAGTATAATGCTAAATACATGACATGATGTATTCCCTGTCCATGGTTTCTACTGGTAAGGAATCTGTTCTGTATGTCCTTGTCAGTACCCCATTTATTCCCATAGAGGGCTCACATTTCCTTCCTCCCACTCTGAGTCACCTAAGTCCACCCCTTTTGGTGGACGCTTTGGTCTGTCTTCTGTTCTGCCATTAGTATCTTAGCTGTCCATACGAGCAGAGCTCTGATGTTAAGCACAACACTGAACATGTAACATGTAACTGCAAACATTGAAACAAACAGATCTGACAATACAGACATGAACACACAAAGGGCCCATAAAAACTTTTCATTGAAATAAAAAAATGTACAGCTTGATCAATGCTGTTGGTACCAATAAAAAACCAAAAAACTTCCAAGAAAATAAAATAAAATTCTTAATGCGCATATTTAAAAACAAATACTGTATTCCATACGCATTCATATACATTTTCATGTACTCATCTTCACAAACCAGCTCATAACCACGCCCTTACACATAGAATATGAATTGCACACACACAGCTCTGCTACGTACATACAACTCAGAGCCACACCCATTCACATTCCACTGAATCATGTATCTTTCACCCAATCACACAATCTCTTTGTTACATTCCAAAATTTGCAGCACAGACAAACACAGCTTTCCGGGAAGCAGATATTCATACCACACCCAGAATTGCTGATGGTCTGTCACTGTAAAACAATATACATGTTAATCATACAGTCATTTTGTTAAAATTAACAAATCATCTTATATGCCATGTAGTTTTTTTTTGTTTAGTGTTACACACATCGCCCCCCACCGTACACAACCATGCCTTCTACTTCCTCTTGTCTTGCGTCTCCCATTTCAGGAGTGTTCAAACAGGGGAAGTAAAGCAATACATCAAGACGTTCAGCTGTACCACATGTTCCTCAAACTTTTACTCACATCTGAATAAGGACTTATTGGGTGCAACCTTAGATTGATACGAGTGGACACTTCCAATTAGCATCATCACTGCAGGCACATTTTAAACCATCGGAACATACAATTGGGAAAGATCTAATCCAATACTGGAGCCCTGTCTGGAATATCTTAGAAATAACAAAGGTTAGTATCTTCACATTCTGCTGATGCATTTGCCAATTAGCAGCCCCCCTCCCCCCTCAACCCCCATATGAAATTCCTGAGCAGAGGAGGGGGGTGAGATGGGAGGGGGCTCTCCCTGAAAACACATCTCAGACAGAATTTTTTTTTATTTTTTTTTGTGGGACTACAAGTGACATTTTGGAGTTTACTGCAGATGTGGTGGGGGGGGGGAGGGATGCCTCATGGCAACTTCTTTGTTCTCTATAGGATTCAAAATCCTCCATCTTGAAATAAGAAATGCTGCTCATTTCATTTCTCTAACTTCAAGTTCTCTCAGTCACTTCCATATACACTTTTTCACCATAACTCAGCTTGCACCAGGCTATTATTATCCTTCAACAACTTCTCTCTTCAACTATCAATACACTTATGCATTAACTGTCCATCTTTTAGTGCTGTAATCTCTAATTCTAGGACTATAAATCGTCACTATTTAAACACACACAGATCATTAGGGCAACAAAACTTAACCAGTTCATTTCTGAACGTTTAACACAAGCCCTTTCTAATTGCAAACACTGAGACACTTTTTCCCTTGCCATGAATTAACTTCCTGACTCTGCTGTGTCTTGTCACTCACCCTAACCCCCCTTCACAATCACAGGAGTTCTGATGTACACTGTCTGTAAGCTTCTAACAGATTTTTACAGATTTTCATCCTTGTTGCCAGCCGGGCATAACATTCTGTTTCACATTTTAACTGTCAATTCTCACATCTTGCCCAATTGTCTACTCATGTGTTAACTAGGAAATAATTTGTGGGACTAGACCGTGCAACAAAGTTTACATGTTGGCAGTGATGGAAACAGAATGATTTCAAAGCGGGATGCGACCGTAAACTTACCACCCGGCCAACATCTCACACAGACAGATAATCTTAATACTTCTAAAATACTTATACTATATATACATAAGAGTTAATTCAAGCTTGTATCCTTCTGTTCCCGGAACAAATATCCTTATATAGTGCACTATCTCTTAACGATACGGACTCAAATGAGCCTCTTACAATCAACATTTTATAACGATATGGACTCAATGATATGAGCCGCTTACAATCAACATTTGCGTGTCCCAGACATCGCAGTCCACTGAAATCATAAATAGATGGTTCGACTTACTTGAATGGGATTTTAGTCATTGCTCCCAGGTCCAAGGCGGACAAGATGTCTTTCACGGTAGACCTGAAGAGTTGACCCTCCCAATCCCGGAAACTGAGCCCCCAAAGCTGTTAGGCCTAATTTACTCTCTCGCCTAACGTGTGTCCCTGACACATGATTTCAGTGGCCAGCTTGAATTAAGTCTTACCGGTACCGGGAGAATGAACTAGATTGACCAGATGAACACATGTCTATTTCCAATCCATTCTGGTTTATTCACAGCTGGCAAACAGTTTTAATAGAGGGGGTTGAGCTTCCTTTACATCCAATCATATGTTAGCATTAGTATTTGACCAATAGTATGGTCACACATAAGCTCTGCATTAACATAATAGATGACTCCTAGTAACAGCATTTGACCAATCAGGTATATACACATAAGCTAGCAGACAGTTGAGCCAGATGTCCTTTTATGGCTTGGACTGTTCATACTTTCAACATGTATGGACTTCCTGAAACAGTTTAAGGAAGTGTCTCACATTCCATAGGGGGAAGGGAGGTTTTGTAGTGCACTAACCAAATGTAATACACGTGGCTAAATAAGACAAAATGGAGTCACATATATCCCATCAGTCCCTGTCACCATAAGAACACCTGGGGGTTAGAATATACCATCAGATTTGAGTTTTTACGATCTCACTGAGCTCGTAAAACTCAGATCCGATGGTATATTCTAACCCCCAGGCAAGCGTCCCCATCACCATGGGAACGCCTGGGGGTTAGGGCCGGCGCCGCCTGCAGCGCACAAGTATTGTAAACTTCCCGGGCCAGGGCTTTACTCATTATCTCCTGGGGGGCCCCGTGGGCCCCCATGACTTAGGGGCCCGGTTGCAATTGCGACCGCTGCGACCCCTATAGCTATGCACCTGCTTAAGTGGTTAAGGTGCTCTCTCCCTAAGGATAGTTAGTTCCCCCCTTACTTGGACACAGGCCTCTCACCCAGTGAAGCCAGTACTCTCTGCTCTGTGCTGATGAGGGGCAATCACCCTGAAACAGCTGTCTGTAGATGAGATGCTGGCTAGTTTAATATCCAAGTCATGTCTCAAGGCTTATTTTAAGAGCTGAGCATTGACTTATAGGGTAGATGCCTTACATCTGGTGGCATTAGAGGCAGAGCTTGTTAAGAGCTCATTTGCATCTCTTCCCTCCCTGCACTTTGCTTAGGAATGGGTGCTGGCTGCGGCCTTTCATATGTGAACTTCGGCTTGTGTGTGTGGATACTCCCTGTTCTTTCTGGGTGTCTCTGCTAGTGTAGTGTCCCACTAGGTAAAGGTGGGCACTGCACAAAAGGGGTTAATGTGTCTTAATCGCATTTAATGTTATGTGTATGCATTTTCCCTGTGTTAGCTGGGTGTCAGGCCTGTCAGGGTGCAGTTTAGCCTCCCAGACGTTAGAGGGAGCCAGAGAGCCCTGGTTATATATAGGTAGGCCCAGACAGGGGAAGTTAGTTCATTCCAGGGGACTAGAGGAGTTACTTCGTCCATCTGAAGCTCCTGAGGCTAGGATTAGCTCAGTAGAGACACCCCAGTTGCATGACAGAACCTCCTGGGAGAAACCCACAGTCCTTCATCATTCAAGCAAGGATATTACAAGCAAAGATAAGTAACACTGAGAGGCAGATGCTTTAGAAAGCAAAGCAAGGATTTAATACCAGAGGAAGATATATATATACCAAGGATTTAAGCCACCATTTAGGCATCCGGGCCTTGGGATTGAAACCAGACAGGAGTTGTAGAAAGGACAGTGTACGCTATTTCTGAGGAAAGGTACAACCTGATTCTGAGTGTGTTGTGGATTTACCCTCTGAGTATCTTGCATAATCAATACCTGCCATCTTGTGGAATAAAGCCTGCTTGTGAAACACTTGATCTAAAGGACTGTATTACCATCTGTATGTACAAAGTTGGACTGTTAAGTAAAGCAACGTTTGGTTCACTATACCATCTGTGTACCTCACTTATTCCAACTATAAATCGGTGTGCCACCGTTACAGGCACTGGCGTCACGAATCCAAAAGGGACCTTGCCCCAGGCGCTCAAAATACCTGTAACATCCAGGGCACCTCATCCACCATCAGGCCTGGTCCCTACATACCAAGTGTGCCCCAGAGGAACTGTGTCTACCTCTCCTTCACTGCCGCATGCCTGCCCAGGGTTCTCCAATACAGTGAGCAACCCTCGATTGCCCATAACCGTGACCTCACTTCGCTATACCCTGCAGGTCTGGCGTGCTGCATAAATTGGCATCACGAACAGGATAACGGACATTACTGCGCCATTGCGGATATAAAACTGTGTGCTAAAAAGTGCCTTAAAGTGACAAAGCCCTATTGTTTTATTCAAAATTGCTGGGCCAAAGAACTGAAAAGAATTAGCGGTGTGAAGATAGTGTTTTCTGGACTGTTTGCTGCTTATTTTAGCCACCGCTTGCTGTCAGTGAATAGACAGCCATTTTGCCACTTAAACTTGAGGTGGATTACAAGTGCACCTGGTGAACCGTTTGGCGCGAAAAAGAGGACTTTGGCGCGAAAAGAACCAGGCGGAGCCATCACCCAGCCGGCGAGGAGGAAGAACGCCGCCCTGTCTGGAGGAAAAGGTGCCGCCTACCTGAGTCCCGGAGCTACGAGAGGCCGCGCCCACCTGCTGACGCTGTACGCAGGACGCTCAACGCCCGTAGCCACGCATCTCGCGAGACCTGGAGCGAGCACCACCGGAGTAAGTACAGACTTAGAACTTTTGCCGGCTCCCCCGATCACCTTACCAGAACATTCCCGACCCCTGGGCACCGGAGGGACTCCCGTTAGTGACCGAAGGCTTCTCTGTGGAAAAAAAAAAAAAAAAAGTTGTTACCATTGCTACTCCGGTCCGCTCCGCTGCATTTAAAGGGCCATACCCACCTAGCAACGCCATGTCTACACCTGAGGAAATCGGACAGGTGGCCCCAGTCGTGCCTTTCGGAGTATCCCCAGCCGACCCTAGGGCACCTGCCGCCGCGGCACCGCCAAGCCTGATGCCGCTAACTATGCCGTACTATTTTGGGGCCCCCTGGTTCCCACATTATTCAGGGGAAGCCCACAAGTTAAAGGACTTTAGGGAGCAGATACTGGCCTTGTTCCGGCTTTATCCTATAACTGCCTAACAGCAAATGGAGATCCTCCTAGCTCAGTTGGAAGGGGCCGCCCGCAGGGAAGTCATGTCGTGGCCCCGCTCTGAGAAAAGTAGCCTGGAACAGATCTTTGATCGCTTGGGCACCACATTTGAGGCCAGAACGGTGTCAGAAGTTAAAATGCGTTTCTTCAGCAGAAAGCAGCAGCCTGGAGAGTCGCTCCGTGATTTTGCCCTGTCCTTACAAGAGACACTGAGAGCTGTAGTCCAAGTGGATCCTAAAGAAGCTGAGGACCAGGACCGGACTCTTAGAGAGCAATTCATTGCGGGCATAAGTACTGAGCATTTAAAGGGCCAGCTACGCATGTTGTCAGCTCAACACCCCCACTGTGCATTTCTGGACTTTAAGGAATTGGCCATCAGTATATTAGGCCAGAACCCTGCTCCAGGGCCAGCAGTCTCCTATGAACCCCAGGCTTGTCAGCCCAAGACTGTGAATGTGGGGTCTGCAGGGGTCAGTCAGGCCACCCAAGCTCCAGTCACAGATGTAGTGGCAGCCCTCATGGAGCAAGTGAACCATCTTACTCTAAGTCTAGAGAAGGTGTGCAAGAAGATAGAGGAATGGGAGAGACCATTGTTACTAGAAGATGAAGGTCCTTTTCCTCCAAGGCTCCCACCTGCATATGGAGACACATCCCCAAAAGAGCCTGATGGGCGACCGAGGTACCGGCCCAGAAGTAGAAAACAGCCTGTCTGCCACCACTGCAAGAAATATGGACATACTGAATCAATGTGCTGGCAGTTAAACGGGCAACCCCTGAGGCAGAGGACTGCCCCTCGGGAGGTAGAACAGTAGGTCCAAAGGATCCAAGCTGGATGCCTAAGTATGTAGGATCCCGTCCAAAAGTCAATATATGTATCAACGGGATACCCTTTGAAGCCCTGTTGGACACTGGGTCACAGGTCACCCACCGAGCCACCAGAGTCCTGGCTAGATATCATTGCCAGCAACGGTAAGCCAGTGAAAGTGCATGGGTATTGGGAACCTACCCTTCAGGTGGGAGAAGCCACCCTGCCACAGCAAGGCTTGATTGTGGTACAAGCAGGAGATAAAGGAGGACACCCTGTGATATTAGGGACTAACGTTCTGAAAAATTGTTACTCTGAAGTGCTTGACGCATTCAATTTAAACTATATCTTCAGCCTCACCTGCTTCCAGAAGAGTTATCCAAAAGACTATTAGTGTGCTGTGTGCTCAACAAAAGTTTGCCAACAAGAAAGGAGAAATTTGCACTGTCCGGATCCGGGATAACCGACCGGTAATTCTGCCTCCAAATTCCCAGAACGTCCTGTGGTGCCGTGCGGTGTTAGGGATCCAGGGCCAGGACTATCAAGCCCTAGTGGAACCTATTCCCTTTGAAAATCATCCCTTCGTACGGACAGCCAAGAGCATGGTGACTGTGTCTCAAGGTAAAGTGCCTGTCCGCTTAATTAACTTTGGTGATCATCCCGTTACTCTCCTTAAACATTGCCCCGTTGCTCAGGTGCTCAGGTGTCTTTCCAGGATGTAATCCGTCTGCCTGCCACGGAGGCGTTCCAGACCACACAGAGCAGCAGCACCCTTTCAACATCCTGGTGGGAAGAACTACATGTGGGAGACGAATCTACCCCAAAGGAGCAGATAGAGGGAGTCCTGAAGCTGGTAAAGGAGCACCACCAGGCTTTCAGCAAGCACTCCACGGACTACGGAGAGGTCAGTGTAATCAAACACACCATACCCACCGGCTCTCATCCTCCTATTAAGCAGAGGCACAGACCCATACCACCTACTACCTATCAGTCTGTGAAAGAGATGATAAAAGAGATAAAAGACTCTAATATAATCCGGGACAGCCATAGTCCCTGGGCTGCGCCCCTAGTTCTTGTCCGAAAAAAAGATGGCAGCATAAGGTTCTGCGTGGATTACAGAAAAATTAATCAAATCACCCACAAAGATGCATATCCATTGCCACGCATTGAAGAGTCCTTGACTGCTCTGGGGTCATCAGCCTATTTCTCCACCTTGGACTTAACCAGTGGGTACTGGCAAGTACCCATGGCCCCAGAAGATCGAGAAAAGACTGCTTTCACTACACCTATGGGCCTGTTTGAATTCAATTATATGCCGTTTGGACTGTGTAACGCCCCAGGGATGTTCCAGAGGCTGATGGAACGTTGTTTAGGCCATAGGAATTTTGAGACTGTACTCTTATATCTGGATGACGTCATTGTATACTCCAAGACGTATGAGGACCATTTAAAGCACCTGGGTGAGGTGTTTCAAGTTCTTGCTAAGTATGGCCTCAAAATCAAGCCATCCAAGTGCCACCTACTGAAACCAGTGGTCAAATACCTTGGGCACGTTGTCAGTGCCGAGGGAATACAGCCTGATCCTGATAAACTTGCTGCTGTCCGCAACTGGCCTACTCCAACGACCGTGAAAGAGGTGAGAAGCTTTCTCAGTTTTGCAGGGTACTACAGGCGTTTCATCCCGCATTTCGCACAAATTGCGGATCCCATCCAAGAATTGTTGAGGGGGCATCCAAAGAAGAGCCCGAAGACTCCTATTCCTGTTGAATGGAACCAAGAATGAGAAATTGCCTTTCAACTCCTAAAGAAGAAGTTGACTGAACCCCCTGTTCTGGGTTACCCAGATTATCAGAAGCCATTCCTCCTCTACACGGATGCCAGTAAAAGAGGTCTGGGGGCCGTGTTGGCTCAAGTGCAAGACAACAAAGAAAGGGTAATTGCCTACGCCAGCAGATCCCTGAAGGGAGTTGAAAAGAATGACCAGAATTACAGTTCTTTCAAGCTGGAGTTTCTTGCCTTAGTGTGGGCTGTGACTGAAAAGTTCAAAGACTATCTCGCTGCCACACCATTTGTTGCCTTCACAGACAATAATCCCCTGGCGCATCTGAACACGGCCAAGTTAGGGGCACTGGAGCAAAGATGGGCCTCCCGCCTTGCCAACTATGACTTTACTGTGAAGTACCGGGCAGGCCGCTCCAATGATAATGCTGATGCCCTGTCGCGGCTTCCCACTTCAGAGGCCCCAGATGAGCTGAAGGATGCCTGGGAAGAAGTGGAAATGCCCGCGTTCTACAATAAATTCGCCCAGGAGGATAATATCCGTACTGAAAATCTCCCTGCTGCTGATCCTCCCTCATCAGATGATCCTGAGTCCAGAGGCGATCAAGAAAGATGGATTAAGCTCCAGTCCGAAAGTAGAGTCCTCGGTGAACTGCTCGACTTCCTTACCAGTGGGAAAATCCCTGAGAGAATCCGCAGGAAGAGTGCAGACCCAGAACTAGTGAGACTGTGGAGACATCGCCACCAACTATTCCTTCAAAGAGGCCTGTTGCTCAGAAGGAGTCTGGATCCAGTGTCCTGTGATAGAGTTTACCAAATTCTCCTGCCACGTCGGGATGCCAGCCTGCTACTGGACATGTACCACAACCAGTCCGGACACTTCGGTGTGCAAAAGACTGAGGCCACCATACGGAGAAGATTCTATTGGATTGGGATGAGAGAGGATATCAAAAAATGGTGCCGAGAATGCACTGCCTGTGCTGTGGGGCGGACTGAACGCCATGACCAGAGGGCGCCTCTCCATCCTATTGTAAGTACAGCTCCTTTAGAACTTGTCGCGATTGATCATGTGAAGTTGGAGCCGAGTCGCTCTGGGTATAGTTTTGCCATGACTATAATTGATCACTTCACCAAGTTTGTCGTAGCAGTGCCTGTGAAAGACCTGACAGCCAAGACCACAGCGGAGGCGTTCTGGAAGCATTTCCTGTTGCCCTACGGCTGCCCAGAAAGGATCCTCACTGACCAAGGGTCTGCGTTTGAGTCACAGCTGTTCCAGGAGATGTGTCTGCTGCACAACTGCCAGAAAGTCCAGACCACCGTCTATCATCCGCAATGTAACGGACTCTGCAAAAAAATGAATAAGACTCTCATTGAAATGTTGAGAGCAGTACCCCCTGAGACGAGGGGTGATTGGCCTACTCTGTTGCCGCAGCTCATGTACACTTACAACAACACCATCCATTGTTCCACCGGTTACACCCTGTTCTATTTGATGTTTGGCCGACAAGGGAGATTGCCTGCGGATCACTCCCTGGGTGTCCAAGTACCGGATGTAATCAACCCACTGCCCAGGACAGATTGGGTAGTGGAGCATCAAAGGCGTCTCCTCAATGCTAAGGAGATTGTCCAGGAACGGATGGAGATTGTTCGTGAGAGGCAGCAGAAGGACTATGACCAGACTGCCCATGCGGGACCCCTGGCTCTGGGAGACAAGGTATGGTTGAAAAACAACCACCGGACCAGCAAGTTGGACAGCAAATGGGAAAGTATTCCCTACCTTATTACTGCCATACCCAATGCTGCAGCCCACATTTACCAGGTCTCCAGAGAAGGAAAAGGTCCCCAAGTCGTTCACAGGAACCGCCTCAAGCCCTGTATAGAAGGAGAACCAGCAGCGGAGGAGATGGAGCCTGAGCCTTCTGAGGAAGAGTTGCCGACTCCACCTATGGACCCTATGCAGGCTGTGGAGAACTTGATCTATGATAAAGAGCCACTCCACTGGGCCCTCACGCCTTGGCTGAATTTGCTGGTTCCTGCTCCCGTTCCTGTTGGTCTCCCGTTTCAGGATACCTTACCTCAGAGAGCTCCTGAAGAAGTTCTAGAGGCGGTGAGCTCCCTTGACCTTCCTGAGTCCAGGCAGGAAGAATCTCTGCCACTAAGGAGGTCTACACGTTCAACCAGGGGACACCCACCTGTGAGGTTTGAGGACTACATCATGGGCCCAGGTAGCCCCTCACGGGAAACCCCTGTTTAACCCTGTTGCAAGCCTGGGTACGGACTCATATTTGTTCCTTGAGCCTCCAAGAACTTCTAATTGTTTTTATATTTTGTCTACTGTTCTATTATGGACAATTTGCACTTATGGACTATCCTGGTTTATTGATACGCTGCAGCAGGTCAGCGCCCCTGTTCCCTTCCATTATCCTGAGAGAAGAGAACGACGCCCCTTTTCACCATTCCTTCAGTTACAATGTTGGTTAATGTTTGTATTGTTGCTGTGATATTTGCCATGTATGCCGGTTCTCATTTTGTCTTTCAGGCTGCAGTATCCAGCCGGGCAGGGCCCCTCCATGTTGCGCCGAGGACGGGCAACGTTATAGCGTGGTGGTATGTAGTGTCCCACTAGGTAAAGGTGGGCACTGCACAAAAGGGG
The DNA here is from genome assembly GCF_905171765.1 of Bufo bufo. NCBI lineage: Eukaryota > Metazoa > Chordata > Amphibia > Anura > Bufonidae > Bufo > Bufo bufo. Next base: position 43,383,939 of record NC_053389.1, read on the forward strand.
TTAATGTGTCTTAATCGCATTTATTGTCATGTGTATGCATTTTCCCTGTGTTAACTGGGTGTCAGGCCTGTCAGGGTGCAGTTTAGCCTCCCAGACGTTAGAGGGAGCCAGAGAGCCCTGGTTATATATAGGTAGGCCCAGACAGGGGAAGTTAATTCATTCCAGGGGACTAGAGGAGTTACTTCGTCCACCTGAAGCTCCTGAGGCTAGGATTAGCTCAGTAGAGACACCCCAGTTGCAGGACAGAACCTCCTGGGAGAAACCCACAGTCCTTCATCATTCAAGCAAGGATATTACAAGCAAAGATAAGTAACACTGAGAGGCAGATGCTTTAGAAAGCAAAGCAAGGATTTAATACCAGAGGAAGATATATATATACCAAGGATTTAAGCCACCATTTAGGCATCCGGGCCTTGGGATTGAAACCAGACAGGAGTTCTAGAAAGGACAGTGTACGCTATTTCTGAGGAAAGGTACAACCTGATTCTGAGTGTGTTGTGGATTTACCCTCTGAGTATCTTGCATAATCAATACCTGCCAGCTTGTGGAATAAAGCCTGCTTGTGAAGTACTTGATCTAAAGGACTGTATTACCATCTGTATGTACAAAGTCGGACTGTTAAGTAAAGCAATGTTTGGTTCACTATACCACCTGTGTACCTCACTTATTCCAACTATAAATCGGTGTGCCACCGTTACAGGCACTGGCGTCACAAATCCAAAAGGGACCTTGCCCCAGGCACTCAAAATACCTGTAACATCCAGGGCACCTCATCCACCATCAGGCCTGGTCCCTACATACCGAGTGTGCCCCAGAGGAACTGTGTCTACCTCTCCTTCACTGCCGCATGCCTGCCCAGGGTTCTCCAATACAGTGAGCAACCCTCGATTGCCCATAACCGTGACCTCACTTCGCTATACCCTGCAGGTCTGGCGTGCTGCACTAGGTTGTCAGATGACCTTGTTACCCTGGTATATGATCCTGTTAGCTGTGAGCCTGGGGGTCTTTGCTGGGTGAAGGAGATATGCACCTGACTTAAGGATATTCCATCTGCTCTGTCTGTGTGGTCACCAAGTGAGACATCAAGGTCACCTTGCCTGGCTCATTGTCTTGTCTATTACTGCCATGTGTTGTTCCACATGGGGTCCAGACTTCCGCTTGTCTGTGCAGCTTTGCGTGTGACCACCATGTGTCGTTACGCATGGTATCCAGACATCTGCTTGGCTGATTCCGTGTCTTGTCTATGACTGCCATGTGTCGTTTTGCATGGTGTCCAGACTTCTGCCTGTTTGTGCATCTTTACTTTTGACCACCATGTGTCATTCCGCATGGTGTACAGGCATCTGCTTGTATGCCTGTGTGGGCAGTTTTGCCTGGGATCGCCATGCATCCATGCTGCGTGTGGTCCAGGCATCTGCTTGTATTCTGGTTCCCGTTGTCTTGTCTGAACTGTGTGCTGTGCAGTTGTTTAGCCCCAAGTGAAACCGGTGCACTTGGTACAGTGATATTATCTGCCACTGGCCCCTTACACCGGGGGCTCAGTGGAAGCACAAGGTGAAGGCAGAGGAAGAGGAGGAAAAAGTCGCCAACGCAGCTGGGTCACCACCAGCACCTCAGAAGGAAGGGTTAACATAGGCGAAATGTGGAAAAGCTTTGGCAGCACGCCACAACAACCAGCACCACCAGCTGATATAGAACGTATTAGCAAGAGGCAGCATTTCAGCAACATGGTGGAACAGTATGTGTGCACACGCCTACACGTACTGACTGATAGATCTGCCCAGGGGCGTAGCTGCAGGGGAAGCAGGGGAAGCGGCTACTTATTGGCCCTGGCCCAGAAGGGGCCATCCAGGAGGAGGAGGACTAATAGACTTTGTCAGGGCCCCCTCAACAGTATTACACAATGAAATTATATACAGTGGAAGTATAGACAGTGTAGAAAATGGATGGAACAGCTGCCAGGCCTGGTCTGAAAGAGCGATCATTAGTAGCCACAGGAATGGGGGAGGCATGAAAGGAAGGTGTTGTAAAAAAAATTCTGGGGGAGGGGGGTCCCATTCAAAAATTTGCTGTGGGGCCCAGTAATTTCTAGCTACGCCACTGGGTCTGCCCTATTCAACTTCTGGGTCTCCAAATTGGGCACATGGCCTGAGCTTGCCTTTTACGCCTTGGAGGTGCTGCCCTGCCCTGCAGCCAATGTATTGTCTGAAAGTGTGTTTAGCACGGCAGGGGGCATTATCACAGACAAGCGCAGCCGCCTGTCCTCTGCCAACGTGGACAAGCTCACGTTTATTAAAAAGAACCAGGCAGGGATCCCACCGGACTTGTCCGTACCTTGTGCAGAATAAACTTGTATACCGGCCTCATCCAACCATTGTTATACTCCAGCGCACTTACTCTTTGTTTTCTTTTTTATATTTCCCAATGTTTTGGGGTCTACACCAATTTATAAAAAAATACTAATTTTTAATTTTTTTTTAAAAACTGTGTTGTTGGCGACTACCTTTGGCTTCACGGCCAAAAAAGGCTTTATGTCAGGCAACAATGTAACTGCCAATTTCAATGAATTAAGTTCCTTGTCAGTTATACAGTGCAGGGGTACTTCACAGCAAGAAATGGGTTTATGTGACCCAACAATCTAACAGACGGATTTACTGAATATAGTTCCCTGTCAGTTATGCTGTGCAGGGGTACTTCACTGACAGAAATGGGTTTATTTCACCCAACAATGTGACAGATGAATGTTATAAAATTACTTCACTGTCAGGTATGCAATGCTGGAACACACCCTCCAAGCCATTTGTGAAAGACTGGCCTAATAACCGTAGAAAAGGCCACCCCACAATCTAACAGCAGTATTTACTGGTTTTATTGGACTGTCAGAAATGCAGCGCAGGCCGCCAAATATACTTTCTAGCACAAAAAGTATGCTTTTTTTTAACCAACAGTGTAATTGCAGTATTTAACTGTTGTATTGGACTGTCAGAAATGCAGCAAAGGCCGCAAATGTACTATCTAGCACAAAATGTGTGTTTTTTTTTCAAACCAGAATACAACTGCAGTATTTAACGGTTGTATTGGACTGTCAGAAATGCAGCAAAGGTTGCAAATGTAGTATCTAGCACAAAATGGGTGTTTTAAAAAAAATATATATAACAGCAGTATTTAACGGTTGTATTGGACTGTCAGAAATGCAGCAAAGGCCGCCAATGTACTATGTAGTAGTGATGAGCGAGAGGTGCCATATTCGATTTCGCGATATTTCGCGAATATTCGAATGAATATTCGTATTATTTTCGTCGAAATCGAATATTCGCAATTATTTTATTTTTCGCGAATAATATGCGATTAAATTAATCGTACGATTTTTTTAATTTATTTTTTCCCTGTATAAGGCAACGTTCCTATGACTATGTCTAGGCTAATATGTGTATTTTACGAAATTTCATATTGCTCTAACTCCGTCTTTTAGAATATTCGTAATATTGCTCTAACTCCGTCTTTTAGAATATTACGAATATTCTAAAAGACGAAGTTAGAGCAATATTAAGAAATTTCGTAAAATACACATATTAGCCTAGCCATAGTCATAGGAACTTTGCCTTGTACAGGAAAAAAATAAATAAAATCGTACGATTAATTTAATCATGCGATTATTAGCCTAGCCATAGTCATAGGAACGTTGCCTTATACAGAAAAAAAAAAAAATCGTACGATTAAATTAATCGTACGATTTATTTTTATTTTTTTAAAATACGAATATTCGATTTCGCGAATATTTGGAACTATATTCTAGATATTCGCGAAATCTCGAAATTGTGATATTCGAGAAAAAAATTAGAAATTTGAATATTCACGCTCAACACTACTATGTAGCACAAAATGGGTGTTTTTTTCAAACCGCAATATAACTGCAGTATTTAACTGTTGTATTGGACTGTCAGAAATGCAGCAAAGGCCGCAAATGTACTATCTAGCACAAAATGTGTGTTTTTTTTCAAACCACAATACAACTGCAGTATTTAACGGTTGTATTGGACTGTCAGAAATGCAGCAAAGGCCGCAAATGTACTATCTAGCACAAAATGTGTGTTTTTTTCATACCACAATATAACAGCAGTATATAATGGTTGTATTGGACTGTCAGAAATGCAGCAAAGGCCGCAAAAGTACTATGTAGCACAAAATGGGTGTTTTTTTCAAACCACAATATAACTGCAGTAATTAACGGTTGTATTGGATTGTCAGAAATGCAGCAAAGGCCGCAAATGTACTATGTAGCACAAAATGGGTGTTTTTTTTCAAACCCCAATATAACAGCAGTATTTAACAGCTGTATTGGACTGTCAGAAATGCAGCAAAGGTTGCAAATGTAGAATCTAGCACAAAATGGGTGTTTAAAAAAAATAATATATAAAACAGCAGTATTTAACGGTTGTATTGGAATGTCAGAAATGCAGCAAAGGCCGCCAATGTACTATGTAGCATAAAATGGGTGTTTTTTTCAAACCGCAATATAACTGCAGTATTTATCGGTTGTATTGGACTGTCATAAATGCAGCAAAGGCCGCAAATGTACTATCTAGCACAAAATGGGTGTTTTAAAAAAAATATATATAACAGCAGTATTTAACGGTTGTATTAGACTGTCAGAAATGCAGCAAAGGTCGCCAAATGTACTATCTAGCACAAAAAGTGTGCTTTTTTTAAAATTAATAATGTAACAGCCGTATTTAACGGTTTTATTGGACTGTCAGAAATGCCGCAAAGGCCGCAAATGTACTATCTGGCACAAAAGTGTGTTTTTTTTTCAACCAACAATGTAACTGCAGTATTTAACGGTTTTATTGGACTGTCGGAAATGCAGCGCATGCCGCAAATGTACTATGTACCACAAAATGGATGTTTTTTTCATACCACAATATAACTGCAGTATTTAGCGGTTGTATTGGACTGTCAGAAATGCAGCAAAGGCCGCAAATGTAGTATCTAGCACAAAATGGGTGTATTAAATAAAAAATATAACTCTAGAATTTAACGGTTGTATTGTACTGTCAGAAATGCAGCAAAGGCCGCAAATGTACTATGTAGCACAAAATGGGTGTTTTTTTCATACCACAATATAACAGCAGTATATAATGGTTGTATTGGACTGTCAGAAATGCAGCAAAGGCCGCAAAAGTACTATGTAGCACAAAATGGGTGTTTTTTTTCAAACCACAATATAACTGCAGTATTTAACGGTTGTACTGGACTGTCAGAAATGCAGAAAAGGCTGCAAATGTACTATCTAGCACAAAATGGGTGTTTTTTTTCAAACCACAATATAACTGCAGTATTAAACTGTTGTATTGGATTGTCAGAAATGCAACAAAGGCCGCAAATGTACTATGTAGCACAAAATGGGTGTTTTTTTTAAACCCCAATATAACAGCAGTATTTAACAGCTGTATTGGACTGTCAGAAATGCAGCAAAGGTTGCAAATGTAGTATCTAGCACAAAATGGGTGTTTTAAAAAATATATATAACAGCAGTATTTAACGGTTGTATTAGACTGTCAGAAATGCAGCAAAGGCCGCCAATGTACTATGTAGCATAAAATGGGTGTTTTTTTCAAACCGCAATATAACTGCAGTATTTAACGTTTGTATTGGACTGTCAGAAATGCAGCAAAGGCCGCAAATGTACTATCTAGCACAAAATGGGTGTTTTAAAAAATCTTTATAGAACAGCAGTATTTAACGGTTGTATTAGACTGTCAGAAATGCAGCAAAGGTCGCCAAATGTACTATCTAGCACAAAAGGTGTGCTTTTTTTTAAATAATAATGTAACAGCATTATTTAACGGATTTATTGGACTGTCAGAAATGCAGCGCAGGCTGCAAATGTACTATTTGGCACAAAAGTGTGTTTTTTTTCAACCAACAATGTAACTGCAGTATTTATCGGTTTTATTGGACTATCAGAAATGCAGTAAAGGCCGCAAATGTACTATCTAGCACAAAATGGGTGTTTTTTTCAAACCACAATATAACTGCAGTATATAATGGTTGTACTGGACTGTCAGAAATGCAGCAAAGGCCGCAAATGTACTATCTAGTACAAAATGGGTGTTTTAAAAAATATATATATAAAACAGCAGTATTTAACGGTTGTATTGGAATGTCAGAAATGCAGCAAAGGCCGCCAATGTACTATGTAGCATAAAATGGGTGTTTTTTTCAAACCGCAATATAACTGCAGTATTTAACTGTTGTATTGGACTGTCAGAAATGCAGCAAAGGCCGCAAATGTACTATCTAGCACAAAATGGGTGTTTTAAAATATATATATATAACAGCAGTATTTAACGGTTGTATTAGACTGTCAGAAATGCAGCAAAGGTCGCCAAATGTACTATCTAGCACAAAAAGTGTGATTTTTTTTAATTAATAATGTAACAGCTGTATTTAACGGTTTTATTGGACTGTCAGAAATGCAGCAAAGGCCGCAAATGTACTATCTGGCACAAAAGTGTGTTTTTTTTCCACCAACAATGTAACTGCAGTATTTAACGGTTTTATTGGACTGTCAGAAATGCAGCGCATGCCGCAAATGTACTATGTACCACAAAATGGATGCTTTTTTCATACCACAATATAACTGCAGTATTTAGCGGTTGTATTGGACTGTCAGAAATGCAGCAAAGGCCGCAAATGTAGTATCTAGCACAAAATGGGTGTATTAAATAAAAAATTATAACTCTAGAATTTAACGGTTGTATTGGACTGTCAGAAATGCAGCAAAGGCCGCAAATGTACTATCTAGCACAAAATGTGTGATTTTTTCAAACCACAATACAACTGCAGTATTTAACGGTTATATTGGACTGTTAGAAATGCAGCAAAGGCTGCAAATGTACTATCTAGCACAAAATGGGTGTTTTTTTCATACCACAATATAACAGCAGTATTTAATGGTTGTATTGGACTGTCAGAAATGCAGCAAAGGCCACAAAAGTACTATGTAGCACAAAATGGGTGTTTTTTTCAAACCACAATATAACTGCAGTATTTAATGGTTGTACTGAACTGTCAGAAATGCAGAAAAGGCCGCAAATGTACTATGTAGCACAAAATGGGTGTTTTTTTCAAACCGCAATATAACTGCAGTATTTAACGGTTGTATTTGACTGTCAGAAATGCAGCAAAGGCCTCAAATGTACTATCTAGCACAAAATGGGTGTTTTAAAAAATATATATATAACAGCAGTATTTAACGGTTGTATTAGACTGTCAGAAATGCAGCAAAGGTCGCCAAATGTACTATCTAGCACAAAAAGTGTGCTTTTTTTAAAATTAATAATATAACAGCACTATTTAACAGTTTTATTGGACTGTCAGAAATGCAGCGCAGGCTGCAAATGTACTATCTGGCACAAAAGTTTTTTTTTTTTTTAACCAACAATGTAACTGCAGTATTTAACGGTTTTATTGGACTGTCAGAAATGCAGCAAAGGCCGCAAATGTACTATCTAGCACAAAATGGGTGTTATTTTCAAACCACAATATGACTGCAGTATTTAACGGTTGTATTGGACTGTCAGAAATGCAGCAAAGGCCGCAAATGTAGTATCTTTGCACAAAATGGGTGTATTAAATAAAAAATATAACTTTAGAATTTAACGGTTGTATTGGATTGTCAGAAATTCAGCAAAGGCCGCAAATGTACTATGTACCACAAAATGGGTGTTTTTTTCAAACCACAATGTAACTGCAGTATTTAACGGTTGTATTGGACTGTCAGAAATGCAGCAAAGCAGGCATGGGATCCAGTCGGTTCTCTCCGGTTCTGCCGAACCGTTTGTTAAAATTACAGCAGGTTCGCAGGACCAGTGAGAAGCAGGAATCCCAACCCGGTCCTGCAGCAGCAGCACATAACATAATTGATTATTTTCAACCTGGCGCTCCAGCAAATTATGTATCTTCCCCCGCACGCAGCAACGCCCGCCCTGCGCAAAAATGAATGACCTTTTTTTTATTTATCTGACTTACTAGTACTGCCGCAGCTCTGCCGTTCGCCCGTCCGCCCGCCCGCCCCCAGCCTGCGTGTGCCGTCATGGCAACACACGGTCACATGGGCTCAGGGCAGGTCACGGGGGCGTGACTGGTGAGGGAGCTGCGCCACGGCGGCTGGAAGCAGCCAGAGCAGAGGGACTGTCTAGAGGCGAGCTGTCTGACTGAGTCACACAGTCAGACTCCAGACACAGCCATCAGAAAAAGATTGAAGAGTCACAGGCAGCCAGCAGGAGAGTCAGGACAGGTCATGTTAGGGTTGTGAGTGTGATGTGACAACACAACATGGATGGCATGGAGGGGGTCAGGGGGGGAGAAATGTGACAACATGGATGGAGGAGGCAAGAGGGGGGGGGAAATTGGACAACATGGATGGAGGGGGACAGGGGGGGAGAAATTCTGACAACATGCATGGAGGGGGAGAAATGTGAGGGCTGATGTGACACAGGTGATTTGACAGGGAGGGGGGAGAAATGTGACATTGAAGGGGTGAAATGTGACATGGCGGGGCTGATGGCTGACATGGGGGCATGATGGCTGACATGGGGGGCTGATGGCTGACATGAGGGGCTAATGGCTGACATGGGGGGCTGATGGCTGACATGGGGGCTGATCTGAGGCATTGGGGGTCTGATCTGAGGTCTGATTAATATTGGGGGTCTGATTGCTGGTCTGACCTGAGGTGTAATGGAAAATATTGTTTTCTTATTGTTATTCTCTAAAACCTAGGTGCTTCTTATAGGGCGAAAAATAGCCTGCGATTGTCTGAGGCAGAGCAAAGATACCAGGACCATGCAGAGGAGAAGCCAGCTGCTGCAGATGGGACCAGGGCCAGGTGAGCTGCGGGGGGAGGGGGGGGGATGTATATGGTGTATTTATGTGTGTTGCATATATATGGTGTATGTATATGTAAACATGCGTCGTGACGCTGCGTGTCTGGCGCTGAGTAGGGAACCTGTTGTTACAAATTTGAATCCCACCCCTGCAGCAAAGGCTGCAAATGTACTATGTAGCACAAAATGGATGTTTTTTTTCAAAACACCAATATAACTGCAGTATTTAACGGTTGTATTGGACTGTCAGAAATGCAGCAAAGGCAGCAAATGTACTATGTAGCACAGAATGGATGTTTTTTTTCAAAACACCAATATAACTGCAGTATTTAATGGTTGTATTAGACTGTCAAAAAATCAGCAAAGGCCGCAAATGTAGTATCTAGCACAAAATGGGTGTTTTTTTCTAACCACAATATAACTGCAGTATTTAATGGTTGTATTGGACTGTCAAAAATGCAGCGCATGCCTCAAATGTACTATGTAGCACAAAAAGGGTGTTTTTTACAACCAACAATGTAACAGCAGTATTTAACGGTTTTATTGGACTGTCAGAAATGCAGCGCATGCCGCAAATGTACTATGTAGCACAAAAAGGGTGTTTTTTACAACCAACAATGTAACAGCAGTATTTAACGGTTTTATTGGACTGTCAGAAATGCAGCGCATGCCGCAAATGTACTATGTACCACAAAATGGTTGTTATTTTTAAAACACAATATAACTGCAGTATTTAACAGTGATATTGGACTGTCAGAAATGCAGCAAAGGCTGCAAATGTGAAAACTGGATTCCAAAAAAGTTGGGACACTATACAAATCGTGAATAAAAACTGAATGCAATGATGTGGAGGTGCCAACTTCTAATATTTTATTCAGAATAGAACATAAATCACGGAACAAAAGTTTAAACTGATAAAATGTACCATTTTAAGGGAAAAATATGTTGAATCAGAATTTCATGGTGTCAACAAATCCCCAAAAAGTTGGGACAAGGCCATTTTCACCACTGTGTGGCATCTCCCCTTCTTCTTACAACACTCAACAGACGTCTGGGGAGCGAGGAGACCAGTTTCTCAAGTTTAGAAATAAGAATGCTCTCCCATTCTTGTCTAATACAGGCCTCTAACTGTTCAATCGTCTTGGGCCTTCTTTGTTGCACCTTCCTCTTTATGATGCGCCAAATGTTCTCTATAGGTGAAAGATCTGGACTGCAGACTGGCCATTTCAGTACCCGGATCCTTCTCCTACGCAGCCATGATGTTGTGATGGATGCAGAATGTGGTCTGGCATTATCTTGTTGAAAAATGCAGGGTCTTCCCTGAAAGGGATGACGTCTGGATGGGAGCATATGTTGTTCTAGAACCTGAATATATTTTTCTGCATTGATGGTGCCTTTCCAGACATGCAAGCTGCCCATGCCACACGCACTCATGCAACCCCATACCATCAGATATGCAGGCTTCTGAACTGAGCGTTGATAACAACTTGGGTTGTCCTTGTCCTCTTTGGTCCGGATGGCATGGCGTCCCAGATTTCCAAAAAGAACTTCGAATGGTGACTCGCCTGACCACAGAACAGTCTTCCATTTTGCCACACTCCATTTTAAATGATCCCTGGCCCAGTGAAAACGCCTGAGCTTGTGGATCTTGCTTAGAAATGGCTTCTTCTTTGCACTGTAGAGTTTCAGCTGGCAACGGCGGATGGCACGGTGGATTGTGTTCACTGACAATGGTTTCTGGAAGTATTCCTGAGCCCATTCTATGATTTCCTTTACAGTAGCATTTCTGTTTGTGGTGCAGTGTCGTTTAAGGGCCCGGAGATCACGGGCATCCAGTATGGTTTTACGGCCTTGACCCTTACGCACAGAGATTGTTCCAGATTCTCTGAATCTTTGGATGATGTTATGCACAGTTGATGACGATAGATGCAAAGTCTTTGCAATTTTTCGCTGGGTAACACCTTTCTGATATTGCTCCACTATCTTTCTGCGCAACATTGTGGGAATTGGTGATCCTCTACCCATCTTGGCTTCTGAGAGACACTGCCACTCTGAGAAGCTCTTTTTATACCCAATCATGTTGCCAATTGACCTAATTAGTGTTAATTGGTCTTCCAGCTCTTCGTTATGCTCAAATTTACTTTTTCCAGCCTCTTATTGCTACTTGTCCCAACTTTTTTGGGATTTGTTGACACCGTGAAAATTGGAATCAACGTATTTTTCCTTTAAAATGATACATTTACTCGGATTAAACGTTTGATCTGTCATCTACGTTCTATTACAAATAAAATATTGACATTTGCCATCTCCACATCATTGCATTCAGTTTTTATTCACAATTTGTTTAGTGTCCCAACTTTTTTGGAATCCGGTTTGTACTATGTAGCACAAAATGGGTGTTTTTTTCTAACCACAATATAACTGCAGTATTTATCGGTTGTACTGGACTGTCAGAAATGCAGCAAAGGCCGCAAATGTACTATGTACCATAAAATGGGTGGTTTTTTTTTGAACCACAATATAACTGCAGTATTTAACAGTGGTATTGGAATGTCAGAAATGCAGCAAAGGCCGCAAATGTAGTATCTAGCACAAAATGGGTGTTTTAAAAAATATATATATAACAGCAGTATTTAACGGTTGTATTAGACTGTCAGAAATGCAGCAAAGGTCGCCAAATGTACTATCTAGCACAAAAAGTGTGCTTTTTTTAACCAATAATGTAACAGCAGTATTTAACGGTTTTATTGGACTGTCAGAAATCCAGCGCAGGCTTCAAATGTACTATCTGGCACAAAAAGTGTGATTTTTTTCAACCAACAATTTAACAGCAGTATTTATCGGTTTTATTGGACTGTCAGAAATGCAGCAAAGGTCGCAAATGTACTATGTAGCACAAAATGGGTGTTTTTTTTCAAAACACAATATAACTGCAGTATTTAACAGTGATATTGGACTGTCAGAAATGCGGCAAAGGCTGCAAATATACTATGTAGCACAAAATGGGTGTTTTTTTCAAACCACAATATAACTGCAGTATTTAACGGTTGTATTGGACTGTCAAAAAAGCAGCAAAGGCCGCAAATGTAGTATCTAGCACAAAATGGGTGTTTTTTTCTAACCACAATATAACTGAAGTATTTAATGGTTGTATTGGACTGTCAAAAATGCAGCAAAGGCCGCAAATGTACTATGTAGCACAAAATTGGTGTTTTTTTCAAACCACAATATAACTGCAGTATTTAATGGTTGTATTGAACTGTCAGAAATGCAGCAAAGTCCGCAAATGTACTATGTTCCACAAAATGGGTGTTTTTTTCAAACTACAATATGACTTCAGTATTTAACGGTTGTATTGGACTGTCAGAAATGCACAAAATGGATGTTTTTTTTTAAAACACCAATATAACTGCAGTATTTAACGGTTGTATTGGACGGTCAGAAATGCAGCAAAGGCTGCAAATGTACTATGTGGCACAAAATGGATGTTTTTTTTCAAAACACCAATATAACTGCAGTATTTAACGGTTGTATTGGACGGTCAGAAATGCAGCAAAGGCCGCAAATGTACTATGTTCCACAAAATGGGTGTTTTTTCAAACCCGCGGTCTGGTCTTGTTGTCAATCACAGGTGAGGGCTGTTAGTATTATGCCTCACGTGTGGTTGCCTCTGGCAACATGATGTTATTTGACTATACAGCAGCCTGAGCTGGTTGCTAGGCAGCTTGCTGTCAAGTGCATGCGGTTGCACCTGGCAACCTCTCTTTGTAGGTGTGCACTTTGTATTTTTGGTGTGCACGGGATTTAAGTTATGAGTGCATTTCCCCTTTAAGTGACACTTACCTTCTCTGGTGTTGGAAGGGTTAATTCCTTTCCTAGTATGTGTGTGTGGGTGTGGGCTATTTAGCCTCTGCTGGAAGCCTGTAGCTGAGGGGTACTCCAGGCATGTTATGCTGGAGTCATCCTCCTGGTATCCTGATGCCATCTATCCAGTGAGGGCCACCCTTGTGGTCATAAAACTAATGTATTGATGTTATGCTTATGTTTTGTGTGGAGTCTCACCTTATTGCAGTTATGGATCTGGTTTCCTGTGTGAGTTTATGTTGTGTGCTGTGTCCTTTTGTGTTTGGTGTGGATAACAGCTATTCACTCGCCTGCCATATCCATATGCTGCTGATGTTCCCCTTTCCTTGCAGCTTGGCCAGTGAGACTCCTGTTCCTCCTTGTCTAGGAGGAACAGGTTGTCTTACCCTGCTCCTAGTCCAGGGATCTCTTGAGGGCTAGTAGGGACTCGAGGTTCCTGAGTATGAGCCCTCCTACCATCTGGGTTGGCTCATACAGTTAGGAGTCAGGGTCAGAGTTAGGGACGCTTTAGGAGGTGACCTGCTCCCTAATTCTGTTGTCCAGGCCTAGCAGCTTCCTTATCCTTAACATCGCACGGATGAGGGTTTCCCCCACTCTCATCCGTGACAGTATGACCACAAAGGCTCCTTGCTGCGATACCTTCGAAAGAGGGTGCAGCATGTATCGGCATCTGTTGATGGGGTGCATGCGCGTTCTCTGGAGGGAGAGCGTTATGGGGGTTTTCACCGTTAACGGCGCGTTGAGTGGCTTTTCCCGGCCATTCCATTCTCACCGTTGTCTGTATTGGTGCCCCCTTACTTGTTATACCCCTCCCATTGTTTGTAGTGCCCCACCAACTTTCCCCTTTTGTGGTTGGGGGGGGGCTTTGAGGGGTGGGAGTATGTCTGGCCTTCGGAAGAGGGCGCAGCATGTGGCGCCTGCCGTTTTCTGGCACGCATGCTTATCCTCCGGAGGGAGGGTGAAAGGGGAACCCTGATACAATGCAGTTCTCTGTAGCAGTGGTTGAAGTGTGTGTGAACTAGCATTTGTGGTTGGGTCTCCCCTCGTCCACGTCTTAGTGGTTCTTGCACTTGTGTCGGTGTTGCTAGCTGCAGTCCTTGTTAGACTGGCATAGGTGTATGCTGGTGGAGGATGCATGCTGGCAGCGACTTGGTGGGAACCGTGGCTGAGAGTGGACGCAGTGTTCAGTGCCGTCTCTCCGGGCTGTTTGTTTGCTGGTCTCTGGTTCCTGTGTGTTTCTCCAGAGGCTGGCAGTCAGCGCCCTGGTTCCTGTGTGTTGCTCCAGGGGCTGGCAGCAGTCCTGGAGAGACTCGCTGGCACTGACACGCATTCTGCTTCTTTTTCCCTTCTCCTATCCCTGTTTTTCGGTCCCTCACTAGTTTCCCCTTTTTTTTTTTGGTGGGGGGGCTTTGAGGGGTGGGAGTGTCACAACCATGGTCTTGGTCGTGACTCCTTGAGCCGCATGCAGTTGCCCGCGGTCTGGTCTTGTTGTCAATCACAGGTGAGGGCTGTTAGTATTATGCCTCACGTGTGGTTGCCGCTGGCAACATGATGTTATTTGGCCGTATAGCAGCCTGAGCTGGTTGCTAGCCAGCTTGCTGTCAAGTGCATGCGGTTGCACCTGGCAACCTCTCTTTGTAGATGTGCACTTTGTATGTTTGGTGTGCACGGGATTTAAGTTATGTGTGCATTTCCCCTTTAAGTGACACTTACCTTCTCTGGTGTTGGAAGGGTTAATTCCTTTCCTAGTATGTCTGTGTGGGTGTGGCTACTTGGGCTATTTAGCCTCTGCTGGAACCCTGTAGCTGAGGGGTACTCCAGGCATGTTATGCTGGAGTCATTCTCCTGGTATCCTGATGCCATCTATCCAGTGAGGGCCACCCTTGTGGTCATAAAACTCATGTATTGATGTTATGCTTATGTTTTGTGTGGAGTCTCACCTTATTGCAGTTATGGATCTGGTTTCCTGTGTGAGTTTATGTTGTGTGCTGTGTCCTTTTGTGTTTGGTGTGGATAACAGCTATTGAGCACGGGTTCCAGTCAGTGTGTCTGTGGCAGGTAGGTGTGGAAGTGGTTTCACTCGCCTGCCTTATCCATATGCTGTTGATGTTCCCCTTTCCTTGCAGCTTGGCCAGTGAGACTCCTGTTCCTCCGTGTCTAGGAGGAACAGGTCGTCTAACCCTGCTCCTAGTCCAGGGATCTCTTGAGGGCTAGTTAGGGACTCGAGGTTCCTGAGTATGAGCCCTCCTACCATCTGGGTTGGCTCATACAGTTAGGAGTCAGGGTCAGAGTTAGGGACGCTTTAGGAGGTGACCTGCTCCCTAATTCTGTTGTCCAGGCCTAGCAGCTTCCTTATCCTTAACATCGCACGGATGAGGGTTTCCCCCACTCTCATCCGTGACATCATCTCAGGTTAATTTGCATATGTATCAAATCGTTTTTTTACACAATTAAAGCACAAAGACCTATGTGGACTGGGTATTGCGGATGTGCTAGCGGCCATCTAGCAACACATGTCCTCAGCTCTATACACAAAATCCCTGTGATAGGTTCCCTTTAACGGCTGTATTGGACTGTCAGAAATGCAGCAAAGGCCACAAATGTAGTATCTAGCACAAAATGGGTGTTTTAAAAAAAAATATATATAACAGCAGTATTTAACGGTTGTATTGGACTGTTGGAAATGCAGCGCAGGCCGCAAAGGTACTTTATGGAAAAAAATATATGATTTTTTCACACACAGTGAAACAGATGGATTTACTGATTTTATTTCACTATCAGATTTGCAGTGCAGGCTGCAAAGGTACTTTATGGCCAAACAAAAAGTGTTTTTTTCTTACCCACAATGTCCCAGTTGTATTCAATAATTCTATTTCGCTATCAGATTTGCAGTGCAGGCCACAAAGGTACTTTATGGAAAAAAATATATGATTTTTTCACCCACAATTACACAGATGGATTTAACAGATTTTCTTTCACTATCACAAATGTACTTTTTAGAAAAAAAAATTATAATTTGTCTTGGATTGTACTTTACAGAATTTTTTTTGAATATGTCACCCCCTGGGTCCCAGAACTCACAGACGGAATACGTATATTATTTTCCCTTCCCCTGGCACATACCGTATGCAGTGCAGGTGCACTTAAAAAATGGGTATATGTTGCCCACTGAACAAAAAGAACAGGATTAAATTATTGTCCCTGGCACATATGCAGTGCTGGTGCACTGAACTTGTACAAAATGGCCACCGACGCCCACCTAAGTAACAGATCGATAAAACTTATTTTTCTGTGTCACAGGGCTCAGGGCAGGGTACAAAATTGCTGCATTGCACCCACAATTTTTTTTTTGCTGTAGAATGCAGAGTTAACAAGTTCTGATATCAGATATATTCTTTCCTATTCTCTCCCTCACAGCAGCAGCATCCTATCCCTACACTAGTAAGAGCAGAGTGACGTGTGGTGCTACGTGACTCCAGCTTATATAGAGGCTGGGTCACATGCTGCACTGGCCAATCACAGCCATGCCATTAGTGGGCATGGCTGTGATGGCTTCTAAGGGCACACGAGTTAAACGCTTGTTGATTGGCTGCCCTGCAGCCTTTCAAAAAGCTCAAGTAAATCGCGAACACCGAACCCGAACTTTTACTGAAATGTTCGGGTCCGGGGACCAAAAATCCTAAAGTTCAGTACGAACCCGAACTTTACAGTTGGGGTTAGATCAACCCTAGTCTTTATAATGACCGAAAGAGCCACTATAAAAGTGGGTGGATGCTCAGGTGTACTCAGCCACTGAGGAAGGAGTTAGTCTAAACTTGGAAACGCGTCTGGCGTTTACAGATACACTTGCAAGTATTGAGACCGATTTATTAAGAAACAATGGATATATCCCTTCATCACAAGTAATTTGGACCGCTTCACGGACATTACTATCGGCTTGCTACAATCTATCATCTCGCTAAAGAACCTAGGCACCCCAGGATCTACATGTGGAGACACGTGGGTCGCCAAGGACGGACTGCAGATATTGCGGAGAATATAGCAGTAAGCAAGGATAACATTACCCGCATCAGTCCTAAAAAGGCGGAGGTAAGGGATTGAGTGCGCCGCTACTACGTGGGACGCCACGGTCGGTAAAAAATCTCCAGCCAAC
The DNA here is from genome assembly GCF_905171765.1 of Bufo bufo. Classification (NCBI taxonomy): domain Eukaryota; kingdom Metazoa; phylum Chordata; class Amphibia; order Anura; family Bufonidae; genus Bufo; species Bufo bufo. Next base: position 43,400,844 of record NC_053389.1, read on the forward strand.
AGTGAGTATCCAACATTGATCACTGCTAAGATACCTCCACTATTAAAAACCACTGTATATACAGCGGAATGATACAATAACTAAATGGAGATCTAATCATATAGAGGACGCAATATATTAAATGTAACATCCCTGTATTCTATGATACTGAATGAACTAACAGACTCACAATCATTATCAAACGTGGACTACCTATAAAGGAGACTGATTTTTTATGTGGGTCCAAATTAACCTAGCTGTGGTATTATTTTATACATTTTTTATTGTTTATTTCTAATATATTGATATATGCAAGTGTGTTATTGATCACTCTCCATATGCAAAGGTGATATGTATCATAAATCTCTGCAGCCATATGTGTGTTAGTTATTAATGATCTAAACATTAGCGAGCTAGCTCATAATATAAATCCACCACCTTAATGGATCTACCACACATACGGTCTTTAGTGCAATATTGCCATTATGGCACACCATTTCATATGGTAAATCAGTGGATGATTATTTTTTTACTATTAGTATTTTGGACCTTGGTCTTTTCAAATGCAACATCTCTCAAGTGCAACTCTTAAGTGCACATACTGAATTATACCAGAATTAGACCAGAAGGGGACCACAGGTAATTACAGACATAGTCAATGCAAACAATGTTTACATTTTTCATCTTACTCTTCCCACTTTTCCACAACCTCCTGAAATACCCCCACATCCATTCACCCAGCAAGGAACTATTCATCTCTTCCTCCATCTTACCTTCTCATCTGGCAGCTTGCACAAACCTGTTTGCCAACATAAAACACTACCTTCCCAAACACACACAGATACCTCATGCTCTCTCCTATTCTCTGCTTCTCCTTATTGCTGGTGATATCTCTCCAAATCCAGGCCCCCCTCAGCAAATCCCCACTATCACCTCCATGTCCCACTAAAAATCTCCTTCTACAAATTTCTGCAACCCCTTAAACCTAATAACCATTCCTCTGACCCCTGCTCCTTTGGTTCCTCTTGCAGGAGCATTATGGAACGCACGTTCTGTCTGTAACAAACTGTCATACATTTATGAACTTTTCATCTCTCAAAACCTTTCCTTTCTGGGTCTCACAGAAACATGGCTGACACCCTCTGACACCTCCTCCCCTGCTGCACTCTCTTTTAGTGGATATCAATTCACTCACACCCCCCGCCCTGGCTCAAACATGGTGGAGGAGTTGGTCTTCTCCCATCAGACACCTGCTCCTACAGCCCAACTCCACTGCCACCCTCCATTACGCTCACCTCATTTGAAGTACACACTGTTCGCATCTACTCTCCCTCCAACCTTCAAGTAGCCATAATTTACCGCCCCACAGGCCCAGCCACCATCATTCTTGACCACTTTAACACCTGGCTACTACACTTTCTTTCTGCCGACATCCCCACTATCATTATGGGTGACTTCAATATCCCTATTGACACCTGCCACTCGGCCGCCTCTAAACTCCTGTCACTCGCTTCCTCCTTCTGCCTATCACAGTGGTCTTCAGCTCCCACTCACAGAGATAGTCACACTCTGGATCTGATCTTTACCCACCTCTGCTCCCTATCTAACCTTTCTAATTCACCTCTCCCCCTATCCGACCACAACCTACTCACCTTCTCTTCATTGGTCTCTTCTGATGCTCCCCCGGTTCACACACTAGCACACCCCCGCAGGAACATTAAACATCTCGACTTTCGCTTGCTTTCTGATTCTCTTCACCCACTCTCTACCATCTGTTCTCTCCAAGACCCAGATGCTGCTACCACCCTATATAACTCCACAATAAGTACAGTTAAGGACACTGTTGCCCCCCTCACACACAACAAAACCCGAAAAATTAACAGACAACCCTGGCACACCAACCTGACCAAAAAACTCAGACAAGCTTCCAGGGCTGCTGAGCGGAGATGGAAGAAATCCCATTCTAAAGATCATTTCACCGCATACAAGCAATCCCTCCTCATATTCAAATCCTCACTCGCTGATACAAAACAGGCCTACTTCTCATCTCTCATATCTTCCCTGTCCCACAGCCCTAAACAACTTTTTAGCACTTTTAACTCCCTTCTCCATCCCTCAGTACCACCACCCTCTCCTCTCATCTCAGCTGAGGACTTTGCCAAATATTTCAAACAAAAGATAGTCAACATTAGAGAAAGCTTTACTACACAGTCCCCATAGACCCTCTACACAACTGCTTAGTCCTCTTCTCCCAAAACCCGCTTCTCCACCATTACAGAAGAAAAACTTTCCACTCTACTCTCAAAATCTCATCTGACCACCTGTGCACTTGACCCAATCCCATCCTACCTCATCCCTAACCTCACCACAGTGTTTATCCCAGCCCTAACTCATCTCTTCAACCTAACACTAACCTCTGGTGTCTTCACCTCTGCTTTTAAACATGCTACCATTACACCCATCCTCAAAAAGCCTTCACTTAACCCATCTTCTTTGTCCAGTTATCGCCCCATATCACTTCTTCCGTATGCCTCAAAGCTACTTGAACAACATGTCCATTCTGAACTGTCCTCTCACCTCTACTCCTGCTCCCTCTTTGACCGCCTACAATCTGGCTTCTGACCCCACCACTCAACTGAGACTGCCTTTACCAAAGTCACCAATGACCTACTGACAGCCAAAACCAAGGAACAATACTCTGTCCTTCTTCTCCTTGACCTGTCCTCTGCCTTCGACACTGTTGACCACTCCCTTCTGTTGCAAACTCTCTCATCTCTTGACATCACTGACCTGGCCCTCTCCTGGATCACATCATACCTCACAGACCGGACGTTTACCGTCTCCCACTCTCGCACCACCTCCTCGTCTCATTCCCTCTCTGTTGGTGTCCCGCAAGGCTCTGTCCTAGGACCTCTGCTCTTTTCTATCTACACTTTTGGCCTGGGACAGTTCATAGAGTCCCATGGCTTTCAGTATCACTCCTACGCTGGCGACACACAAATCTACCTCTCTGGTCCAGACATCATCACCTTACTATCAAGAATCCCACAATGTCTATCTTCTATATCATCCTTCTTCGCCTCTCGCTTTCTAAAACTTAACATGGATAAGACAGAATTCATAATCTTTCCCCCCATCTTGTTCAAACCCCCCAACAGACCTATCTATCACGATCAATGGCTGCACACTCTCCCCGGTCAACCAAGTCCGCTGCCTTGGACTGACCGTGGATTCTGCCCTTTCATTCCGACCGCACGTCCAAGCCCCTTACACAACCTGCCGCCTCCAACTCAAAAACATCTCCCGCATCCGCGCTTTCCTTAACTTTGAATCTGCGAAAATGCTTGTACATGCCCTCATCATCTCCCGCCTCGACTACTGCAACATTCTCCTCTGTGGCCTTCCATCTAGTACTCTCGCACCTCTCCAATCTATCCTCAACTCTGCTGCCCGACTAATCCACCTCTCACCCTATTACTCCTCTGCCTCTCCCCTCTGCCATTCCCTTCACTGGCTCCCCATTGCCCAGAGAATTCACTTCAAAGTACTAACAAATACATAGAAGGCCGTCCATAACCTGTCCCCTCCCTACATCTCTGAGCAACTTTCCCGATACATCCCCACACGCACTCTCCGATCCTCACAAGACCTCCTTCTCTCCTCTCCTCTTATCGCCTCTTCCCACAATCGACTCCAAGATTTCTCCTGTGCATCCCCCATACTCTGGACCTATACAACATATCAGACTCTCACCTACAGTGGAATCCTTCAAAAGAAACCTGAAAACCCACCTCTTCAGACAAGCCTATAACCAGTGACCCTGCTGCCTCTATACCGCCATGACCAACTTCACCCGCACCTACTGTGTCCTTCTTTCATACCATGTAGATTGTAAGCCCTCACGGGCAGGGCCCTCTCTCCTTCTGTACCAGTTTGTAACTTGTCTTGTTTATGATTAGTGCAATTGTCTGTATTATGTATGTGCACCCTTATCATATATGTACATCGCTATGGAATGAATGGGGCTTTAATAAATAATAATAATAATAATAATAATTGTTATAATTATTGTCTTTATTAGTTTCAATTGTGTTTTTATTATGTTTTAGGACTATGTTGTGAATATAGTTGATATATTAAATACTCATATGAGATAAGTTTTTCTCTGACTGGTTTCAAGTGCAGAGCGCCTGTCTCAAACATATGTAATTAACTATGTGGGATGCCCTGACATGGACTTCAGACTAGTATTTCAGGTTTTCACTGAGATTTCTGGTAGGGCACCTCCCTGACTGCTGCAGAACTGAATGACTGATCCAGGCTGTGGTCTGCTGGCATACTGTCGCTTTAATCTTTACTTGTGCTGCTCAAATTCCTGTTTTTGTTAGATAAATAGATAGATATGAAGTACAGTCGTGGCCAAAAGTTTTGAGAATTACATAAATATTGGAAATTGGAAAAGTTGCTGCTTAAGTTTTTATAATAGCAATTTGCATATACTCCAGAATGTTATGAAGAGTGATCAGATGAATTGCATAGTTCTTCTTTGCCATGAAAATTAACTTAATCCCAAAAAAAACTTTCCACTGCATTTCATTGCTGTTATTAAAGGACCTGCTGAGATCATTTCAGTAATCGTCTTGTTAAGTCAGGTGAGAATGTTGACAAGCACAAGGCTGGAGATCATTATGTCAGGCTGATTGGGTTAAAATGGCAGACTTGACATGTTAAAAGGAGGGTGATGCTTGAAATCATTGTTCTTCCATTGTTAACCATGGTGACCTGCAAAGAAACGCGTGCAGCCATCATTGCGTTGCATAAAAATGGCTTCACAGGCAAGGATATTGTGGCTACTAAGATTGCACCTCAAACAACAATTTATAAGATCATCAAGAACTTCAAGGAAAGAGGTTCAATTCTTGTTAAGAAGGCTTCAGGGCGTCCAAGAAAGTCCAGCAAGCGCCAGGATCGTCTCCTAAAGAGGATTTAGCTGCTGGATCGGAGTGCCACCAGTGCAGAGCTTGCTCAGGAATGGCAGCAGGCAGGTGTGAGCGCATCTGCACGCACAGTGAGGCGAAGACTTTTGGAAGATGGCCTGGTGTCAAGAAGGGCAGTAAAGAAGCCACTTCTCTCCAAAAAAAACATCAGGGACAGATTGATCTTCTGCAGAAAGTATGGTGAACGGACTGCTGAGGACTGGGGCAAAGTCATATTCTCCGATGAAGCCTCTTTCCGATTGTTTGGGGCATCTGGAAAAAGGCTTGTCCGGAGAAGAAAAGGTGAGCGCTACCATCAGTCCTGTGTCATGCCAACAGTAAAGCATCCTGAGACCATTCATATGTGGGGTTGCTTCTCATCCAAGGGAGTGGGCTCACTCACAATTTTGCCCAAAAACACAGCCATGAATAAAGAATGGTACCAAAACACCCTCCAACAGCAACTTCTTCCAACAATCCAACAACAGTTTGGGGAAGAACAATGCATTTTCCAGCACGATGGAGCACCGTGCCATAAGGCAAAAGTGATAACTAAGTGGCTCGGGGACCAAAACGTTGACATTTTGGGTCCATGGCCTGGAAACTCCCCAGATCTTAATCTCATTGAGAACTTGTGGTCAATCCTCAAGAGGCGGGTGGACAAACAAAAACCAACTAATTCTGACAAACTCCAAGAAGTGATTATGAAAGAATGGGTTGCTATCAGTCAGGAATTGGCCCAGAAGTTGATTGAGAGCATGCCCAGTCGAATTGCAGAGGTCCTGAAAAAGAAGGGTCAACACTGCAAATACTGACTCTTTGCATAAATGTCATGTAATTGTCGATAAAAGCCTTTGAAACGTATGAAGTGAGTGTAATTATATTTCACTACATCACAGAAACAACTGAAACAAAGATCTAAAAGCAGTTCAGCAGAAAACTTTGTGAAAACTAATATTTGTGTCATTCTCAAAAAATTTGGCCACGACTGTACATAACTATTCACCCCCTAAAGTCAATACTTTGTAGATCCACCTTTTGCAGCAATTACAGCTCCAAGTCGCTTTGGATAAGTCTCTATGAGCTTGCCACATCTTACCACTGGGATTTTTACCCATTCCTCCTTGCAAAACTGCTCCAGCTCCTTCAAGTTGGATGGTATGTGCTTGTGAAGAGCAATCTTTAAGTCTGACCACAGATTTTCTATTGGATTGAGATCTGGGCTTTGACTAGGCCATTCCAACACATGTACATGTTTCCCCTTAAACCAGTCAAGTGTTGCTTTAGCAGTGTGTTTGGGGTCATTGTCTTGCTGGAAGGTGAACCTCTGTCCTAGTCTCAAATCACTCACAGAGTGGGACAGGTTTTGCTCAAGAATATCCCTGTATTTAGCACCATCCATCTTTCCCTCCACTCTGACCAGGTTCTCAGTCCAGTCCCTCCAGCATGATGCTGCCACCACCATGTATGTCTCACTGTGGGGATGGTGTTCTTTGGGTGATGTGATGTGTTGGGTGTGCGCCAGACATAGCGTTATCTTTGATTGTCGAAAAGTTCAATTTTAGTCTCATCAGACCATAGCACCTTCCTCCATACATTTTGGGAGTCTCCGACACGCCTTTTTGCAAACTCACAACGTGCCTTTTTGTTTTTAGTTGAAAGTAATGGCTTTATTCTGGCCATTCTGCCATAAAGCCCAACTCTATGGAGCTTACGGCTTATTGTCTTCCTATGTACAGATACATACGCACATGCCAATTTTCGTTTTTCTATTTCTAAACAATATTTTTATTTATAGATTTTTCTCATTTCACTTCACCGACTTAGACTATTGTGTTCTGATCCATCACATAAAATTCAGATTAACAAAACCTTGAACATAAGGCTGTAATGTACCGAAATAAGCAAGAATTCAAGGGGGGTGAATACTTTTGGAAGGTAATGTATTTGCAGTAATGCAAATAAGTATTTCATGCCTTTACAACTGATTAATTAGTACCTGGTGGGACAGCTCCAAATTAACCAAATTACATCAAGCATCTCAACCTAGCTGTGGTTATATTGTATATATATATATTTAAACACGGAGCGCGATAGAGATTTTGGATGTAACCAGATGATTTCGTACAAGTGACGGACTGAACCATCACTGGGTCTGCAGTAGAAGCCTGAGGGCTAGCCTCCTTCCTACAGGCTATGGACCCAGGACTATGGAGACCCCCACTCTGACCTATTTGGGTTAGAGGAAACTATAAACCATGATTTTTTGGTTGAGTTTATAGGCCACATCTTTCCTATTCCCCATTAAAGTTGCATGGTGTGAATCCATAAACGCAATAAGGGTTAACTCTGCACTGAGACGCCCAATGAATGTGTTAGTTTATTTGTCCCTTTGTTCTATTGTGTCAGTGATGGGATTAAGAAGAAGCCGCGTCTGGTGTAGAGAAGTAGATAATCCCATCCCATGGGTCTCCTCTCTCCCTATTGTTTTATCAAGACACTGTGGAGGGGATGTCTGTTTGCATGCTGTTCATTTTTGATTGAGCTATGCGGCATAAAGCTGGCAGCCACTGCAATTATATATAGATCCCTCCATATTGGAATTTCTTGATATTTAAAGTTGTTAAGATTTCTGAGTTGTTTTTCTAAAATCTGAACCTTCTGTGATTACAGAAGTTCCTATTCCCTCTATTCGCAAAAGGCCATCGGCAGAGGCCGTGGAGGTTGTGGAGGTAGAGGAGGAAGAGGAGGAGGAGGCCGGACCCTCCCAGCCTATTAAGCCACCCCCACAGATGTGGGAGAAGTTAAAGAGGTGGAGGTGGAAAATGCTGTACCCTCCAGCACCGCCCCATCTCAGGAGGAGGAAGAGGAGGAGATCACCAGCCCCCGCCAGGAGGGTAAATATGTGCACATAGCAATATGATTATGTATCCATAACATGTACATAAACATTGAAAGGGCCAACAATGAGGCGACAACATACACTATAGTAATACAAAAAAGAACACTGGACAATAACTCTGTAATCTACATAAAAACCATTAACTTAACAAATAAATATCAAACTCTATTGAACTATCACTAACTAACAAACAAAATAAAATTATACTCTAGTGAAATATCACAAACTAATAAACTATATAATCATCATAAATATCATTAACTAACGTATTGAGATTTAAATCGTCAATGTGTATAAACACTCAAAATAAAAATAAAAAAAGTAAAAAAAATAGAAAAACAGACATATTTGGTACCGCCGTGTCCATAACAACCGTCTCTATAAAAATATCATATGACCTAACCCCTCAGATGAACACTGTAAAAATAAAAAAATAAAAAATATTTTGTCACCTTACATCACTAAAAGTGCAACACCAAGCTATCAAAAATGCATATGCCCCAGAAATAGTACCAATCTGTCATTTCATTCAGCCAAAAATGAGCCCCTACCATTACAGGGAGTGCAGAATTATTAGGCAAGTTGTATTTTTGAGGATTAATTTTATTATTGAACAACAACCATGTTCTCAATGAACCCAAAAAACTCATTAATATCAAAGCTGAATATTTTTGGAAGTAGTTTTTAGTTTGTTTTTAGTTTTAGCTATTTTAGGGGGATATCTGTGTGTGCAGGTGACTATTACTGTGCATAATTATTAGGCAACTTAACAGAAAACAAATATATACCCATTTCAATTATTTATTTTTACCAGTGAAACCAATATAACATCTCAACATTCACAAATATACATTTCTGACATTCAAAAACAAAACAAAAACAAATCAGTGACCAATATAGCCACCTTTCTTTGCAAGGACACTCAAAAGCCTGCCATCCATGGATTCTGTCAGTGTTTTGATTTGTTCACCATCAACATTGCGTGCAGCAGCAACCACAGCCTCCCAGACACTGTTCAGAGAGGTGTACTGTTTTCCCTCCTTGTAAATCTCACATTTGATGATGGACCACAGGTTCTCAATGGGGTTCAGATCAGGTGAAAAAGGAGGCCATGTCATTAGATTTTCTTCTTTTATACCCTTTCTTGCCAGCCACGCTGTGGAGTACTTGGACGCGTGTGATGGAGCATTGTCCTGCCTGAAAATCATGTTTTTCTTGAAGGATGCAGACTTCTTCCTGTACCACTGCTTGAAGAAGGTGTCTTCCAGAAACTGGCAGTAGGACTGGGAGTTGAGCTTGACTCCATCCTCAACCCGAAAAGGCCCCACAAGCTCATCTTTGATGATACCAGCCCAAACCAGTACTCCACCTCCACCTTGCTGGCGTCTGAGTCGGACTGGAGCTCTCTGCCCTTTACCAATCCAGCCACGGGCCCATCCATCTGGCCCATCAAGACTCACTCTCATTTCATCAGTCCATAAAACCTTAGAAAAATCAGTCTTGAGATATTTCTTGGCCCAGTCTTGATGTTTCAGCTTGTGTGTCTTGTTCAGTGGTGGTCGTCTTTCAGCCTTTCTTACCTTGGCCATGTCTCTGAGTATTGCACACCTTGTGCTTTTGGGCACTCCAGTGATGTTGCAGCTCTGAAATATGGCCAAACTGGTGGCAAGTGGCATCTTGGCAGCTGCACGCTTGACTTTTCTCAGTTCATGGGCAGTTATTTTGCGCCTTGGTTTTTCCACACGCTTCTTGTGACCCTGTTGACTATTTTGAATGAAACGCTTGATTGTTCGATGATCACGCTTCAGAAGCTTTGCAATTTTAAGAGTGCTGCATCCCTCTACAAGATATCTCACTATTTTTGACTTTTCTGAGCCTGTCAAGTCCTTCTTTTGACCCATTTTGCCAAAGGAAAGGAAGTTGCCTAATAATTATGCACACCTAATATAGGGTGTTGATGTCATTAGACCACACCCCTTCTCATTACAGAGATGCACATCACCTAATATGCTTAATTGGTAGTAGGCTTTCGAGCCTATACAGCTTGGAGTAGGACAACATGCATAAAGAGGATGATGTGGTCAAAATACTCATTTGCCTAATAATTCTGCACGCAGTGTAGACAATCGCCGAATAAAAAGATTAATATGGCTCTCAAACTATGGAGACACTAAAACATGAATTGTTTTTGTTTCAACAATGCTTTTATTGTGTAAAATGGAAATAACTAAAAAATAAGGAAACATATTAGGTCTTGCCGCCTCTGTAACAACCAGCTGTATAAAAATATCACATGAAGTAACTCCTCAGGTGGACACCTTTAAAAACAAAAAATAAAAACTCTCAAAAAAGGCATTTTTTGACAACTTTGATCACAAAAAGATGTAATAGCAAGCGATCAAAAAGTCATATGCACCACAAAATACCACAAATCAAAATTTCATCTCATCCAGACCGAAAATGAGCCCTTACATAAGACAGTCGCCCAAAAAAAAAAATGGCTTTCAGAGTTTGGAGACACAAAAAAACCCTATTTTTTTTAAAATGCTTGTTTATGTAAAACTGAACCAAACAACCTAAAAAGTAGACATATTTTTTTTTGTCACCTCTGTAACAACCTGCTCTATAAAAATAGCCTATCATCTAACCTTAGCGTTAACTAGGCGTTCCCTGAGGCTGGATCCGGAGGACGGCTGTCGATGGGTTGGCTGCAAGAATGATCTCATATCCAAAGTGACCAACACATCTTCAAACCGCCCTCTTCTTGCAGGCGCTGTTGGATTGGTACCCACAACTGTTTCTCTGTGAGTGGAAATTCCTCTGCCAGCGCCCGCAAAAGCAGAATGCAGCATTTCTCGAAGCAACGCCTGGAAGTGCTGCATTCTGACAGCCCTCTCTGATGGTGGTAACAATTCCGCCATTTTTTGTTTGTACCGGGGGTCTAAGTACGTTGCCACCCAGTACTGTACCCAAGAACGTTTAAAGCATGCTCTTCTTGCTCCACCTCTGCCCCAGCACCATCCTCCTCTGACTCCTCTTCAGACTCCTGTTGTTGACTTGTCTCAGATGGAGTAGCCCCCCTGGGAATTCATCCAGCATTGCGACTTCCTCATCTTCCAGCTCCTGCTCCTCGACAGCTTGATCAATGACATGACGCAATGCACGCTCCAGAAGGAAGGCGTAAGGTACAATGTCACTGATGGCGCCCTGGCTGCGACTGACCAGTTTGGTGATCTTATCAAATGGCCGCAGAAGTCTGCATGCGTCGTGAATGAGCAGCCACTGCTGCGGTGAAAAAAAAACAAGCTCCCTAAAATCTGTCCTGCCGCAGAGTTCGTACAGGTAGTCATTAACTGCATGTTTCTGCTGGAGCAGCCTATCAAGCATATACAAGGTGGAGTTCCATCGCGTTGGGCAGTCACAAATCAGACGTCTGACGGGCAGGTTGTCTCGCCGCTGAATGTCAGCAAGGCGAGCCATGGCCATGTAAGATCTTCTGAAATGGCCAGAGATTTTCCTGGCCTGCCGCAAGACGTCCTGGACCCCGTGGTATTTGGCAACGAATCGCTGCACGACTAAGTACAGGACTGGTGTCATTTTGCTCTGTTTTAGCACGCTCAGCAGATTGGCACCGTTGTTGCACACCACTTTACCAACTGTCAAATTGAGTGGGGTTAGCCACTGATCTGCCTGTAAACGCTTAGCTGAAAAGAGTGCAGGACCGGTGTGGCTCTTGGCTTCCAGGCACAACAGACGCAGCACAGCATGGCAACGTCTCACCTGGCACGTCGAATAGGTTCTGTGGATCTTGGGGGGCGCAGCGGAAGAGACGGTAGCAGCGGAAAAGGAGGAGTCAGCCAAGGAGGAGACGGAGGATGGAGTAGGAGGAGGAGAAGAAGAGGCAGGCCTGCATGCAATCAGTGGCGGTAACACCAAATCTACACGGGTGCCACGGGTTGCATTCTTGACGGCCGTCAGAAGGTTCACCCAGTGGGCAGTAAAATTTATGTACCTTCCCTGCCCGTGTTTGCTAGACCACATGTCTGTGGTCAGATGTATCTTGGCACTTATACTATGTGCCAGAGATACATTCACTTGCCACTGAACGTGGCCATATAGCTCTATCCCCTTCTGGGAGAAATATTTCCTTCTGGGGACCTTCCATTGCTGTGTTCCAATGGCCACACATTTTCTAAAGGCCTCCGAGTCAATGGCAGTAGTTGGCAGGCTAGCAGTTCCGACAAGCCAGCGGTCTGCCGTTGGGCAAGAGGGTTATCCGGCGTCATTATCTTTTTACGCTCGAACATTTGGGCCACGGAAGCCTGCCTTTTGCCAAATAAACGCGAGGACGGCACAGTGGAAGGTGGAGTGGAGGACAATTTGGAGGAGAGAGGAGAAGGAGAAGAGGCTGGATGGTGAGCGCCTGGAGTGTGGCTTTGTGGGTTCTGACGGCGTTGCTCCCACTGGGCTCGATGATGGGAGGCCAGGTGCCTTCTTAAGGCAGTCGTCCCTAGGTGAGTGTTTGGCTTACCGCGACTTATGCGTTGACAGCAAAGGCTGTAGATGGCAAAACTATTGTCAGCAGTGGACACGTTTAAAAAAGCCCACACTGCGGAGCCATGTGCTGGCATCCTGGGAGTGCCAGATGTGACCGTACATGGTAGATGGCTCGCTCCAGATACATTTGCAGTCTGCTTTTGCCTCCTGTGCCTGCTTCTCCTCCCTATTTGCTGCTCCGTCTCTCCCTCTGAACTCCCCTCCTCTTCCTCTCTTGTGGGCACCCATGTGACATCCATCGACACGTTATCATCGTCACCTTCATGACCACTGACATTAGAGATCTCGGAGTAGGCAGTAACAGCGGGGACCAACCTCCTTGGGCTGATCTGGGTACTGTCGTCAGACTGCTGAGTGGTGGCTGTTGCTACCTCCTCTTCCTGATCGATGCCATGAATGGCTGCGCATCGTAAATGTCTTGGAATGGATCGGAAAATAATTCCTCTGACTCGAGCGGAGGGGATATGGTGGTGGCGGTGTAGGTGGTGGTGTCTTTGGGGGTGCACACAGCAGAGAGTGAAGAGGGTGCAGATAGAAAGGATAAGGAGGGTGCAGAAGCAGAAGGCTGAGTGAGCCACTCAACCAAGTCTGGTGCGTCCTTTGACGCAATCGCACGCACCATCTGCAACTTCTCACTTAGGCTCTGGCCTGGTGCTCCTGCCCGACCCTACCACCCCTGCGGAAGGGCCTGCCTCTTCCTCTGCCTGTCATTTTTTAAATGACCCTGTGACAAAAGTCTCTATAGAAGCGCAGTATTTGTGGAAGAAGGTACAGTTAGGTCCATAAATATTGGGACATCAACACAATTCTAACATTTTTGGCTCTATACACCACCACAATGGATTTGAAATGAAATGAACCAGATGTGCTTTAACTGCAGACTGTTAGCTTTAATTTGAGGGTATTTACACCCAAATCAGGTGAACGGTGTAGGAATTACAACAGTTTTCATATGTGCCTCCCTCATTTTAAGGGACCAAAAGTAATGGGACAGAATAATAATCATAAATCAAACTTTCACTTTTTAATACTTGGTTGCAAATCCTTTGCAGTCAATTACAGCCTGAAGTCTGGAACTCATAGACATCACCAGACGCTGGGTTTCATCCCTGGTGATGCTCTGCCAGGCCTCTACTGCAACTGTCTTCAGTTCCTGTTTGTTCTTGGGGCATTTTCCCTTCAGTTTTGTCTTCAGCAAGTGAAATGCATGCTCAATCGCATTCAGGTCAGGGGATTGACTTGGCCATTGCATAACATTCCACTTCTTTCCCTTAAAAAACTCTTTGGTTACTTTTGCAGTATGCTTTGAGTCATTGTCCATCTGCACTGTAAAGCACCGTCCAATGAGTTCTGAAGCATTTGGCTGAATATGAGCAGATAATATTGCCGAAACACTTCAGAATTCATCCTGCTGCTTTTGTCAGCAGTGACATCATCAATAAATACAAGAGAACCAGTTCCATTGGCAGCCATACATGCCCACGCCATGACACTACCACCACCATGCTTCACTGATGAGGTGGTATGCTTAGGATCATGAGCAGTTCCTTTCCTTCTCCATACTCTTCTCTTCCCATCACTCTGATACAAGTTGATCTTGGTCTCATCTGTCCATAGGATGTTGTTCCAGAACTGTGAAGGCTTTTTTAAATGTCGTTTGGCAAACTCTAATCTGACCTTCCTGTTTTTGAGGCTCACCAATGGTTTACATCTTGTGGTGAACCCTCTGTATTCACTCTGGTGAAGTCTTCTCTTGATTGCTGACTTTGACACACATACACCTACCTCCTGGAGAGTGTTCTTAATCTGGACAACTGTTGTGAAGGGTGTTTTCTTCACCAGGGAAAGAATTCTTCGGTCATCCACCACAGTTGTTTTCCGTGGTCTTCCGGGTCTTTTGGTGTTGCTGAGCTCACCGGTGCGTTCCTTCTTTCTAAGAATGTTCCAAACAGTTGTTTTGGCCACACCTAATGTTTTTGCTATCTCTCTGATGGGTTTGTTGTGTTTTTTCAGCCTAATGATGGCTTGCTTCACTGATAGTGACAGCTATTTGGATCTCATCTTGAGAGTTGACAGCAACAGATTCCAAATGCAAATAGCAGACTGGAAATGAACTCTGGACCTTTTATCTGCTCTTTGTAATTGGGATAATGAGGGAATAATTATTTTACAATCTTAGATACCCTGCACATGTAGAGGCACTTTTACTATATTTACATTTAGTCAAATGACTATTGGTTGCCTACTCTTGGCATGTGCATTGTGATTTTATTAGTCTCAGCTTACTTAAATAAAATTTAACTTTTATTAGTTATTTTTAAATACTTAGTGAGTGCTTAATCCTAACCTACTATGTTTAAAACTTTCAACAGTCGACCAGTGGTGTGCTGTACTTATATTTATTCTTTTGTGTTCTCTGCTTATATTAAAGTGGCAGTTTCTTGCATGGCTACCTGTCTTTTCTCTGTATGTCTCTGTATATACTCTTTGAGCTATAATGATAGCACATTGCTAACTATGCTGCCTGCTCCCCTGAAGACGCCATGTATATGGCGAAACATGTCGGGGGGCAGTGATTAGGTTTTAGACCACAGCTGACTCTAATACCGTGTGCTAGCTACTGAGTAGCTGTTAGGCAGGACAATAAATGAACGCGCCGCCATTAGTGATCAAACAGATAAGGTGAATAGGCAATGAAAGCAAATAGATCTTAGCCAGTGTAGCGTATCAATAGCCGTCAGCTACAAAGTAGCATGATACGTTGTAACAACAAGTCAGCAAGCCTAGAGTAAGCTAGCAGGCAGCATAGTAAGGGCTCTTTCACACTTGCGTTCTTCTCTTCCGGCATAGAGTTCCGTTGTCGGGGCTCTATGCCGGAAGAATCCTGATCAGTTTTATCCTAATGCATTCTGAATTGGAAGGCATTGATCCGGATCCGGCCTTAAGCTAAACGTCGTTTCGGCGCATTGCCGGAGCCGACATTTAGCTTTTTCTGAATGGTTACCATGGCTGCCGGGACGCTAAAGTCCTGGCAGCCATGGTAAAGTGTAGCGGGGAGCAGCATACATACTGTCCGTGAGGCTCCCTGGGCGCTCCAGAGTGACGTCAGGGCGCCCCAAGCGCATGGATCACGTGATCGCATGGATCACGTCATCCATGCGCATGGGGCGCTCTGACGTCATTCTGGAGCGCCCCGGGAGCCGCACAGACGGTAAGTATACCGCTCCCCTGCTCCCCGCTCCTACAATGGCAACCAGGACTTTAATAGCGTCCTGGGTGCCATACTAACACTGAAAGCATTTGGAAGACGGTTCCGTCTTCAAATGCTTTCAGTACACTTGCGTTTTTCCGGATCCGGAGTGTAATTCCGGCAAGTGGAGTACACGCCGGATCCGGACAACGCAAGTGTGAAAGAGGCCTTAGCAATGTGCTATCATTATAGCTCAAAGAGTAGATACAGAGACATACAGAGAAAAGACAGGTAGCCATGCAAGAAACTGCCACTTTAATATAAGCAGAGAACACAAAAGAATAACTATAAGTACAGCACACCACTGGTCGACTGTTGAAAGTTTTAAACATAGTAGGTTAGGATTAAGCACTCACTAAGTATTTAAAAATAACTAATAAAAGTTAAATTTTATTTAAGTAAGCTGAGACTAATAAAATCACAATGCACATGCCAAGAGTAGGCAACCAATAGTCATTTGACTAAATGTAAATATAATGAGGGAACAACACACACCTGGTCATGGAACAGCTGAGAAGCCAATTGTCTCATTACGTTTGGTCCCTTAACAAGTGGGAGGCACATATGCAAACTGTTGTAATTCGTGCACCGTTCACCTGATTTGGATGTAAATACCCTCAAATTAAAGCTGACAGTCTGCAGTTAAAGCACATCTTGTTCGTTTCATATCCATATCCATTGTGGTGGTGTATAGAGCCTAAAAATTTAGAATTGTGTTGGTGTCCCAATATTTATGGACCTGACTGTATATAACACCCCACTTCAATCTGTCGTTTTGGGGGGCGACTGATATATCACACCAGTTATAATAATTTTTTGTAATTGCATTTGTCACTCTGTGTAGCTGCAGTATCGCTGCAGAACCGATCACCAGTCACAATACAAATCCACTATAATATACTTTCTATGTTAGAAAGTAAATTATAAGTGTATTACACCCCTCTGTACTGCACACCTATCGATAGCACACCTATACCAGTCCTTAAAAGGACTTTTGTGGCCCTATTAGCTAGCGTTTTTGTCCCTAACAGTCTGTCCCTGCTCCACACAGCAACCTTTCCCTACACTGACAAAAGACAGAATGTAAAATGGCGGCCAGATCGGGTATATTTATAAGGTAGGGGGTGAGTCCATGTGCTGAAACTTTTCAATTGGCTGTCCTGTACCACCGGATGGATGTGTCATGGGTCAAAGTTCTTCACAATGTAAAAGAATATGGCGGGTGCGAATATCGCCATATGTTCGCATGTTCTGCGAATCGCGAACACGTGAAGTTCGCCGAGAACCGACCGCCAGGCGAACCGCAAGGCCATCTCTACTCAGGAACATTCAGGAGCAGGCTTCTTTATGGACATTGGGGAAAATTACGCAAGTACTGGGTGAGTGTTAGGCATGAAGAGGGAATTGGCTAGATGTTCAGTCCCCTATCCCCACGTAATACGTCACTCCCTCCCAGCCCCATATAAATGAACACACAACACTACTGCTTGGATTTAATCGACCACAGCAGCCGTTTATTAAATAAATACATAACATAACTTAATAAATTAACCAATGACGAGGGAGGTCCTAGAAGCCCCAATAACCTCCTAAACACCGGAACAAAACTGCGACTCCATCTTGCCCCCAGCCGTTGAACCCAGCTCGGAGGCAGCAACTGATGGACGCCTAGTTCGTTAGTACCGGCTCCTCCATGAGAGTCCAGCCCCTACCGCGGGGCCCTCCCATCCTCAGATACCACCATATTTTCCACTTCAAGGACCTCCCCCGCCTCCATGACTGCCGTGACGAAAACTCCTGACCTACAAACCTACCCTGAAAAACTTTATCCGATCCAACCCCCATTCCCCACTATCACTCCCCCCCTCCCCTAAAAACCCTATTACAAAACCCTTTTTTTTTTTTTTTATCACCGCCATACCTAGGGACGGGAGGGTGGGCGTTTGGTTTCCCTGGCCGAATGCCTCTGCCCCCCGCCTCCACCTCCACTCTGACCAACAGACACTCCCCCTCGTTCTCATGACTACCCGCGCCCTTTCTCACTCCCTGCCTCCGCACCTTAACTCCTAACTCACCTGTCCCCTCTCACCCAAAACCCTCTTCATGACCGGCCTCCCCTTACCGCTGTGCTTCTTGTCTGGCCTCACTTGAAGAGGGAATTAGCTAGATGTTCAGTCCCCTATCCCCACGTAATACGTCACTCCCTCCCAGCCCCATATAAATGAACACACAACACTACTGCTTGGATTTAATCGGCCACAGCAGCCGTTTATTAAATAAATACATAACATAACTTAATAAATTAACCAATGACGAGGGAGGTCCTAGAAGCCCCAATAACCTCATAAACACCAGAACAAAACTGCGACTCCATCTTGCCCCCAGCCGTTGAACCCAGCTCGGAGGCAGCAACTGATGGACGCCTAGTTCGTTAGTACCGGCTCCTCCATGAGAGTCCAGCCCCTACCGCGGGGCCCTCCCATCCTCAGATACCACCATATTTTCCACTTCAAGGACCTCCCCCGCCTCCAAGAACGCGCAGCTTGACCTCCTCAAGCCTGCGCGTCCCTCCACATCCGTAACGCTATCTCCACTCCATTCTGGATCCCCAAAGACCACAAATCCGTCCCCACCGCGTTCAAATGCACCCCATCCGTTCTCCAGAATGCACCAACTCCTTTTTCTAACTCCTCATGACGTACCGCCACAGCCCCATTCCTTGCCATAAACCTGCCCACTGCCCTATTCACCTTTATCCGGGCTTTATTAATGCTCTCCACCGACCTAGCCTCCCTCCATGACTTACGCGGTACAATGTCTGACCACACTGTAACCACACCCGGAAATAACGCCCAAATCCTCAGCAGGTCAAACTTAACATCCCGCACCAACTCCCTAAATGGCCGCCTCCCCAAGTCATTGCCCCCCACATGAAGCACCAACACATCCGGAGGCCTGTCCAACCGCGCAAACCGCTGCACCTCCCGCAAACCCCCCCCCCCACAACATTCCTCTAACCCTTAACCACCTAACCGTAGCCACATCCGAACTCAACCCCAGCTGGCGGCCATTCGTCCTAACATCTGCTCTGATCGCCCCCCAAAAAACATAGGAATGTCCTAAAATCCACACCAAGGCCACCGGAAAACCTGCAAACAAACAAAAAACAAAATTAACACAACCCCTAACCATTGATCAACAACTACAGAAGACCCAGCCTAACATAAGATTTAAATCGCACCGACTCCCAACGCCCGATCCTCATAATTACCTCATCACTGACCCCCAATCTTGCCGCCTCAGTGACCCCCAATCTTGCCGCCATCCTGAACGAATGACCAGAATAATCCTTATCTTGCACCCCCAAAATCCTCAAACATTTTCTGAACACAGCCAAGAATTGAAATCTCGACAAAAACGAACCATCCTCATGAAGAAAAAACGGCAACGAATCCTTCTCCCTGCCCAACCAATACCTCCTCAAACACTGAACAGGGCACATACCACAACCCGTAACAGAAAACAAGGTAAACTGTTGTCCTCTGCCCTCTTGATCTGTCTTAGACCTACGAATCCGAACAATTACCCTGTCCTCACCAATCTCAACGTCCTCACTAATCAACCCCCCCCCGCACGACTGACACTGCCGCTCACCAACTCACCCAATCTGAAAGCCCCAAAAAATGCTAACGCAAATGCCGCCCTAAACAACCCCAACTCCTATCCCGAGCTACACACCACGCTCAACTTCTCGCCCATCTGAACCAATAGATCAAAAGACACCGGTCTCCTACCATCTGTCACCCTACCCGCCCCCCTACGCCAGCCTTTCAGAACCTGCCGCACTAAAAAACATTTAGTTAAATCCACCAATCCCCGCAGCCGAAAACCAAAAGCTACACCTGTAATCAACCGATTTACTTTGGACACCGACCAACCCTCACTTTTTAAATGCCCTAACTAGAGATGGCCCGAACTATCCGACGGCGAACAGTTCCCGGCGAACATAGCTTGTTCGCGTTCGCCTCTGCCGGGCGAACACATGCGATGTTCGGTCCGCCCCCTATACATCATCATTGAGCAAACTTTGACCCTGTACCTCACAGTCAGCAGACACATTCCAGCCAATCAGCAGCATACCCTCCCTCCCAGACCCTCCCACCTCCTGCACAGCATCCATTTTAGATTCATTCTGAAGCTGCAGTCTTAGTGAGAGGAGGGAGACTGTAACTGCTGCTGATTTAATTGGGAAATCGATAGCTAGGCTAGTGAATTCAGTGTCCACTCCAGTCCTGAAAGACTCATCTGATCTCTGCTGTAAGGACAGCGTCCTGACAGCACCCCAAAAAGCCCTTTTTAGGGCTGCAACATTAGTCTGCTTTTTTTTTTTCCTTTATATACATATTGCAGTTGCCTGGCCTGCCTGTGTGTGAGGAGCTGCAGGCCCACAGACTGTAGTGTGCCCACTGCCAGTGCTCACCCCTGTCATTCCGTGTGGCACAGGACTTTGCTTAAAAAAAGGCACTTAATTTTTACACTTTAATCTAAGGTTAGTTGCCTGCCAGTGTGTGTCAGGCTGACTTCCACTGACTGTAGTGTGCCCACTGCCAGTGCCCACCACTCATACCGGCTGGCACAGGACTTTGCATAAAAAAGGCATTTAATTTTTACACTTTAGTGTAATTTCAGCTGCTTGCCTGCTGCTAGTGTGTGTCAGGCCGACTTCAACTGACTGTAGTGTGCCCACTGCCAGTGCCCACCCCTGTCATCCCGTGTGGCACAGGACTTTGCTTAAAAAAAAGGCACTTCATTTTTACACTTTAATCTAAGGTTAGTTGCCTGCCAGTGTGTGTCAGGCCGACTTCAACTGACTGTAGTGTGCCCACTGCCAGTGCCCACCCCTGTCATCCCGAGTGGCACAGGACTTTGCTTAAAAAAGGCATTTAATTTTTACACTTTAGTGTAATTTCAGCTGCTTGCCTGCTGCTAGTGTGTGTCAGGCCGACTTCAACTGACTGTAGTGTGCCCACTGCCAGTGCCCACCCCTGTCATCCCGAGTGGCACAGGACTTTGCTTAAAAAAGGCATTTAATTTTTACACTTTAGTGTAATTTCAGCTGCTTGCCTGCTGCTAGTGTGTGTCAGGCCGACTTCAACTGACTGTAGTGTGCCCACTGCCAGTGCCAACCACTGATACCGGGTGGCACAGTAGCTTGCCGATAAATAAGGCATTTAATTTTTAGACAGTAGTCTAAATTCAGTTGCTTGCCTGCTGCCAGTCAGTGTGTCAGGCCCTCTTCCACTGACTGTAGTGTGCCCACTGCCAGTGCCAACCACTCATACCGGGTGGCACAGTAGCTTGCCGATAAATAAGGCATTTAATTTTTACACTTTAGTGTAATTTCAGTTGCTTGCCTGCTGCCAGTGTGTGTCAGGCCCGCTTCTACTGACTGTAGTGTGCCCACTGCCAGTGCCAACCACTGATACCGGGTGGCACAGTAGCTTGCCGATAAATAAGGCATTTAATTTTTAGACAGTAGTCTAAATTCAGTTGCTTGCCTGCTGCCAGTGTGTGTCAGGCCCTCTTCCACTGACTGTAGTGTGCCCACTGCCAGTGCCAACCACTCATACCGGGTGGCACAGTAGCTTGCCGATAAATAAGGCATTTAATTTTTACACTTTAGTGTAATTTCAGTTGCTTGCCTGCTGCCAGTGTGTGTCAGGCCCGCTTCTACTGACTGTAGTGTGCCCACTGCCAGTGCCAACCACTGATACCGGGTGGCACAGTAGCTTGCCGATAAATAAGGCATTTAATTTTTAGACAGTAGTCTAAATTCAGTTGCTTGCCTGCTGCCAGTGTGTGTCAGGCCCTCTTCCACTGACTGTAGTGTGCCCACTGCCAGTGCCAACCACTCATACCGGGTGGCACAGTAGCTTGCCGATAAATAAGGCATTTAATTTTTACACTTTAGTGTAATTTCAGTTGCTTGCCTGCTGCCAGTGTGTGTCAGGCCCGCTTCTACTGACTGTAGTGTGCCCACTGCCAGTGCCAACCACTCATACCATCTCCCCGTTCGAAAAATCTATTCAATAAATGGCACCCAGATTGGGGACGTTAGAGGGATTAAACTGATGAGAATAGTACTACAGAAAATACCACTCATATCGGGTGTGACAGTAAATTGCACGGCGCAGACGCAGTCACCGTGGATAAAAACAAAGGGGAGGGAGCCAGCGTTTTTTTAACCATCTCCCCGTTCGAAAAATCAATTCAATTGACCTTTCGGGGACCCTTGGTGTTGTACGTGGCTGGGTGGAGGAAGAAACCTTCAATGACATCACCGGGACGTGGCTAGCTTGGTATCCAACCTTGTGCAAATGGGGAGTTTGCGGTTGTGCAAATGAACTGTTTGCGGTGCATTAAAAGGGGAGTTTGGTCTGTCAATGTCTGTGATGCGGGCGTAACCCTTACACTACCTGATCGATACAACATCATACCTGATCGTATACACACACTGGATGTTTTAAAGCACGTTATTCCAAACAATTTAGGAATGTTAGTTGATTTATGCCCTTTATGGATTAAAACCCGACTCTGCGTCCACTACGTAATTTTCCATGGGAGTTTTGCCATAGATCCCCCTCCGGCATGCCACAGTCCAGGTGTTAGACCCCTTGAAACAACTTTCTCATCACTATTGTGGCCAGAAAGAGTCCCTGTGGGTTTTAAAATTCGCCTGTCTATTGAAGTCTATGGCGGTTCGCCCGGTTCGCCAGTTCGCGAACATTTGCGGAAGTTCTCGTTCGCTGTTCGCGAACTGAAAATTTTATGTTCGCGACATCACTAGCCCTAACAACATCACCAGCTTAACCCCCTCATCATCCCCACCTGCTCCCCAGTCCCCAATCCACTTCTCCCAGATTTCCCACGCCTTTCCATACTCCCTCCACGTACCAGGGCTCAGCGAATCCCTAAGCAACCCCATCACCTCTCCTCCAAGATCCCCCACAGCCATGACGGACACTCCAGACCCTCCAACTCCGCTTTTGGCACTAGAAGCCGGAACCGATCCCACTGTGAACGAGAAAGAGAGTCCGCCACAGAATTAGTCACTCCAGCAACATGCTTTGCCACCACCCAAACATTAATCGACAAGCACCGTAGAACCAAAAACTGTAACAGCCTAACCACCGGAGGGGAGGATGCTGATAAACTGTTAATAGCCTGAACAACCCCCAAATTATCACAATTAAAACGCACCTTCCTATTCTCAAACCTATCCCCCCACAACACCACCGCCATGACAATAGGGAACAACTCTAACAGTGCAATATTCGTCACCCAACTGCGCTCCACCCACGACTCCGGCCAACCGCCCGCACACACCATTGCCCTTGACAATAAGCGCCAAAACCCACTCCCCCCGAGGCGTCCGTATACAACTCAAAATCCGCAACATCACAAACCTCCCCCATAACCAACGTCCTCCCATTATACTGCCCCAAAAATTCTGCCCAAACCCTTAAGTCACCTTTCAACTCTTTCAGCAACCTAATAAAGTGATAAGGCGCAGACACACCCGCTGTAGCAGCAGCCAGCCTTCTACAAAAAATCCTGCCCATCGGCATAATTTGACATGCAAAATTAAGCTTCCCTAATAACGACTGCAGCTCCCTCAACCTAATCTTCTCCCTCACAATGGCCTGATCGATTTCATGCCTCAAATTCAGCAACTTGTCATCCAGAAGCCTACACTCCATCCTCACTGTGTCTATAACACAGGAAACACAATTCAGTAACTGGACCCACCGTCTTCTCCATCGCTAACGGCACACCAAAACGCGCAAAAACCGACTGTACCGTGTGTAACAACAAAGAACATACCCGAGAATTCGCAGGCCCCAAACACAAAAAGTCATCTAAATAATGAATAACTGATGAACAACCCGAAACATCCACCACCACCCACTCCAAAAATGAGCTAAAAGTCTCAAAATACTCACAAGAGAGAGAGCACCCCATAGGTAAACACCTATCCACAAAATACTCCCCCCCCAACAACATCCCAACAAACCCATGCTCTCCACATGAACCGGAAGCAGCCGAAAAGCGGCTTCAACATCAACTTTTGCCAACAACGCCCCCTGCCCACACCGTCACACCCACCTAACAGCCGCATCAAATGACGTATACACCACCGAACACAGTTCAGGATCTATACCATCATTGACCGACGCCCCTTTCGGGTAAGACAAATGATGGATTAGCCGAAACTTGTAGGGCTCCTTGTTGGGCACCACCCCCAAAGGAGACACTCTAAGGTTCGGAAGCGGTGGCGCACTAAACGGGCCAGTCATCCGCCCCAACTCAACCTCCCTATTTAATTTCTCGGTCACCACATCCGCATGATCAAGCGCAGACCTAAGATTCTTATGAACCACAGGCCCCGCCGTTACCTCCGCCGGGATGCGAAAACCAAATCTAAAACCATCCCCCAATAACCTGGCCGCCGCCTGGTCCGGGTACCTATCTAGAAATTCCTGCATCCTTTCCACCCGCCCCGGTGTCTGACCCCTTTCCAACACCATCACCCCCCCCCCTCTGTCTTCCCCCTCTAAAGCAACGGCTAGCCCCATGCGACCATCCACACCCTGAGCATTCATGCTTGAATTTGCACTTAGCTCCGAATCTGCAGCTCCCCTCATTAAAGAGGAAACATAACCCTTTCGCTGACGCTGCTGCCAATGCCCCCGGGGACGACCCCCCGGGCTCACCCCGAAAGGATTGCCCAGCCCTAGGCGGTGCCGTCACCTTCAACCATAACCCGATGTCTTTGTGGTCCCACCGTATATCTGACCTAACCGCCTTACGCTGCCGAAACTGCTCATCGTAACGGAGCCACCCCACCCCGCCGTACGCCTCCCCTATAGCATCCTGGTAACAGAACAGTGCCGAACAACATTCTGGAGACAATGACACTCGCTAATATGGCAAATGCTTGCAGCCAATTAGCAAATGTGCGGGGAATCAACCTATGCCGCCGCTTCTCCTCCTCCTCTTTCTTTCCCTCATCCTTCTTACCCCTATCCAAATTAAACCGTTCCAAAGGAAGCAGGGAAAATATTTCCACATACTCCCCTTTCCAGATTTTTTCTTTTACCTCCTGCTTCAAATGGGCCCCCAAAGCACACGTACACTTCCCCACGCGCTCTATCATCCAACCTCTGCCCATCTTCTTCACCCCCCACCTGAGTCTCCACAGACACCGACCCCCCACTCGACCCAGCTACCGGTCCAGGCAACACCCCCCACGCCGGTAATGGCGACCTGCCCATGGACCCCAAACTAGCCAACCATCCCGCCAAACCCCCCAACAACTGCCCCAACCCTTTTCCTAAATCACCCATGGCCACCCCCCCCAACACTTCCCACCGGGAAGCCCTGTGCTAATAAGGGACCCCAATTAGTCTCACCAGGCACCACGGGCGCTGTGACTCCCGCTGCCGCAGATCCTGACTCCCACTGCTCAGACTCAACTTCGGCGCTCCTCCTGGACGTTGAAGGCGACTCCTCCCGGACGACTTGTACGGCCCGCTGGATGATGCTGACCGGCCTCTGGCACGAAGACGCGGCTCCCGCTTTACACGGAACTTCACAGGGCCTGCACAGCTCTTCTCGCCCACTCTGTGCAGCCCGAAGCACATGGATCTCCTCACACAGCTGAGTAGACCGCCCGCTAGGACCCGGACTGGGCCGGTCCACCGTTCCTGGTCCTGCGTCCCCAAGACTAGCAGCAGAGAGTGGGGGAAGGGGCGTCCCACTCTGCTCTGGGCCCCGCCGTGTACTGGGATTCCTCCCGCGACGAGAGCGCCCTGTTGAAGGCTGAGCAGACCCTCTCCGCCGCGGAGGGTCCCTGGAGGGGCTCCCTACTCGGCGCCGGACCCTGGGGGTGCTTTCGGGACTAAGGCGCGCCGGTGGGATACCTCGCCGTGGCCGGACAGCCCGTACAGTGGAGGTGGCTGCAGGAGCAGGAGCCATATCGCACGCACCTACCTGCTCCTGCAACCAGCCAGGCCCCCGCACCTCTGCTTCCCTGCGCAGCATCTCCAACATCTCCACTACTGACAACGGCAGTGCCGACATGATCCTGCTGCTCCGTTTGGTTTCCCTGGCCGAAGGCCTCTGCCCCCCGCCTCCACCTCCACTCTGACCAACAGCCACTCCCCCTCGTTCTCATGACTACCCGCGCCCTTTCTCACTCCCTGCCTCCGCACCTTAACCCCTAACTCACCTGTCTCCTCTCACCCAAAACCCTCTTCATGACCGGCCTCCCCTTACCGCTGTGCTTCTTGTCCGGCCTCACTGTATTATCCTTACTGTGTGTTTATGCTATGTTACCATTCTGTTTATGTATGCTCAGCTACTTGTTCATTATAACTGTTCAGTAAACGCAAGTGTTGTAAAAGAACCACTGTCTGTGTCTGTGTGGCATTGTGTACCCTCTGAATATGTGGGCCCTGCCCCCAGTCTTCTTTCATAAGCACCCACAGTTCCCTGGTCCTGACAGCGCTGCATGCTGTTTAACTGTATCTGTGCCCAGAGGATGCAGATACAGATGAGCATAGAGGCCCTGGAGGCCGGTGTTAAAGATGTGTGAATTTTATTCTATATTTTGTATATCTAGGACTGTAATGAGTTTAACTTTTTCTTCTCCAAGTGCCTCCCACCCCTCTCTTTGTTTCAAGACTGTAGAAGAGAGGGGAGGGGGGCAAAGTGCTGCGGGCAGTGTCTGATTTCTCATCTTTTTGCAGGTGTCCCATAGAGTGTGGTGGAGATGCGTAAGCCAATCATATGGCTTGATGATATATATTATTCACTGCCTATAGAGAAGCACCTCTTTGAAGTGTCACATATGACGTATGCAGTATTATTGTTAGATTGTCCGCCATTACAAAATGGAGATGGTAACGAGATATTTACATTAGTTCACATTCCAAAGTGGTATTCACTGCGCAGATGCCAGGGTGTTATCTCCTCTCTCTTATCTCTTTTTCCTTTTTGACCAATGAAACAATGTTTAAGCCTCAGTGAGGACTGCCCTCTTCTGAAGATGTATAATACGGCTTACCTGATTTAAATAAAGTTAGAGATTGCTTTGACCAACTTCTGTGTCAGTGTTCAGTCTCTCAGCCACGAGTGGATATTAACCCCTGGGGGGGTACATTGATCTGGAACACCAGAGTGTATCTAAAATGCCCTAATTTAGGGCTGCTTTAACAATGGCCCCCAACGTGGGACCCCAAGGCGAAAGTAGCATCGACAGCCGACACACAAGAGGCCCCAGGACTTGACGAACGGCAGAGAGGAGATGGCCGGCTTTCATAGAACGGTAAGAATACTCTTACCTGCCTTTCTGCCATTTAGTTCGTCACTTCATGTTGGCTTAGTCTGCTGTGAGGTGGTACCCATGTAAGTATAGTAGTCGGCTGTAATGCTGAAAGCCTGGGGTCCATAGAACCATAGTCTGAAATTATAGATCACTCTGGTGTGTATATGTGTGTGTCTGTGATATATGCGAGGAGTGAGTTGAGCACAGACGGTAAAACCACAGACAAAGGGAGGGGACAGTAACCTCCTGGTTTGGAAGGGGGCGCTGTAGCGCTGAGGTGTGGGACAAAGGAACTCCGGCTGACCTGACCAGGAAGACGTGTAGAGCCGTATGACCTTTTTGATCTAATGGAAGACTGCAGAAACTACCTGACCTCACCCTAGGAAGATGGTAGAACCTCTCATGACCTTTTGATCTGGGGAAGACTGCGGTGATATTCTCTACCTGACCTGACCCCAGGAAGACGCGACAGAGCCCCGCCTGACCCCTGGTTTTGGGGAAGACGTGCGGGGAGTCCCGGCTGACTAGTCAGACGTGATAGTCAGATTTGAGCAAACCAGTGGGGAGGGTGAATCCTTTGTCTGCGGAGGAAAGGGTTAAAGGTGCTGATCACTCCTCTGTTTTGTGTGTGTGTCAGTTTGTAATACTGTTGTTAAGATGGGTCAGTCCCAGTATTATAAAGAGGGAGATTATAGGATGTGATATGGAGAATTGAAAGTTAAAATGTGACAAAGAATGTTAGAGAAAGTGTGGCCCCGGACAGAAGGTCGCCCGGCTGGCAACGGGGATGAAAATCTGTAAGAAACTGAAGTTAGAGCTTACAGACTGAGGGCATCAGAACTCCGATGATGTTGAAGGGGGAGTTTTAACGAGTGAGAAAACAGAGCAGTGTCAGGGAAAACTGAATGATTATTAGGTGCAGCAACTGGAGGGACAAAAAGATGGTCAGGAACTGTGAAATAGAGAGATTCACTTTCCCCCCCCCTTCACACAGAAACATTCCTGAGATAAGAGGAGCAGGAAAATGGGGGGAGGGAAAAATGGGGGCAGAGAATCGTATTGAGTAAGTGATGTTATATGTGTAATATTATTATTATTATAGAAGACAAAGAACTGTTCAATAATCTTCCTTCTTCTTTCTTCTTTCCCAAGCAGTGTACTGTGGGAATCCGGCTTTTAACAAAATGACTGTATGATTATAACATGTATATTGTCTTACAGCGACAGACCATCAGCAATTCTGGGTGTGGTGTGGCTATCTGTTTCCAGGAAAGCTGTGTTTGTCTGTGCTGCAAGTTTTGGGATGAAACAATGTGGGTTGGAAGACATAAATGATTCAGTGGAATGTGAATGGGTGTGGCTTTGAGTTGTAATTGAGGCGAATATGTGTGAAGACTGATTATGAGCTGTTAATGAAAATGTATATGAAAGCGTATGGAGTACGGTATTTGTTTTTTAAATAATATGCACATTGAGGATTTTATTTTATTTTTTTCTTGGAAGTTTTGGGGTTTTTATAGGTGCCAACAGCATTGATCAAGCTGTACATTTTTTTATATCGAAGTCAATGAAAAGTTTTTATGGGCCCTTTGTGTGTTCATGTCTGTATTGTCAGATCTGTTTGTTTCAATGTTTGAAGCTACGTGTTACATGTTAAGTGTTGTGCTAAACATCAGAGCTCTGTTCTAATGGACAGCTGGCACATTACTGACAGACAAAAGGGGGACCACAGCGTCCGACTGAAAGGAGAGGACTTAGATGACTCAGAGCGGAGGGAGGAGGATAGGGGTGGACGTTACAGACAACGACAGCCCTTGTGCCCATCCCCTAGTTATAAGACACTCCCATGGAAGATGAGAAGTCCTGTTTTGTTTTCCAGTCTATTAATTCCGCGATAAGGAAAGTTGGATACTTCTGTAAGCCAAAATGCAAAGTAACATCAAGCGGCATTGGGTGGTTCAGTGGTGCCAACAAGAGGTAGTGTTCCTTTGGCATTGCTTCAGCCCTGATGCCAAATGCCTCATTGAAGTGAGGAAAAAGTAAGTCTGCCACCCTGTGATGGGCCTGCAGAGTCTGTTGGACCCAGATCCCAGAAGAGAGAGTGTTGTACTGTGTGTGGTACTCCTCGTCCACACCACACGAGAGGATTGTATTCTATGTTTACCATGCCCGGATCCGTCCCCACAGACACCCATGTTTTGTTGTTATAAGGAGAACACAAAGACAGGAAAGGGGAGGGGGGGAGTTAGATCAAGATTAGGAAACAGGAAATCCAGTATCGGCTCTACTTTTAAACATTTTAAGCAGATTCAGTCTGACCCAATGATATCCCTTACTCTGGGTGATAAAGAAGTAGTCCTTTTTTTATTGATACTGGAGCAGCCAAGACAGTTGTGCAGAGCAAACATGGCCTCCCCTGATTTACTCTCCAAGCACACCAGTCTTTGGGTAGAAGTGGATGGGAAAGTAGTATGTTCCCTTTTCAACATAAACCATCCATATTAGATTTGCCCCTAACCAAGATGCGCTTGCCCGTTTGCTGGTCAGTGGTAACGCCCCTTGTTGCCTCCTAGGTGCAGATTTACTTGCAAAAGTACATGCTGGTATCTCATATCAGGAGGACGGCACTGTGAAGCTTACAGGTGCCCTCAACGACCAGGAACTTTGTTTGTTGGCCATTAGTGATAAAATTCCCTGGTCCATGTTTTTATCAGTACTCCCAGAAGCTGAAAAAAGCAAAACCACTCACCATTGGATGGTACATGACCTACATGCCGTTAATGAAGTCACAGTTTCTAACACCCACATCGTGCCCAATACACACACCTTGTTGGCTCAGGTTCCCATTACCCCTACTCACTCCACTGTGATTGATTTGTCCTTTAGTCCCTACCGCTTCACAGATGAGGTGGTAGATGCTTTTTATGCCTAGAACTGGCAATTTTGTGTTCCCCAACAATGTACTATCAGATTATTACATTTAGATTGTATTGTTATGAAGTGAGTGGCCATGACTCAGCTGTCCTCACCCAACTGCATGGCCAGCAATAACGCCCCGTAGCATATTATTCAGCCATTAGGTAATCTAGATCATGTGCTCTTTGTGGATGGATCGAGGTATGGCCAGGATGGCAGGTACTACACAGGTTGGGCAGTGGTGATTAAACGTGAACTACCACACATGTCTGCTCAAGAAGTGGAGCTAAAAGACTCTGAAGATGGCTTGCAGATATGCAGATGGAAAAACAGCCAACATTTACACTGATTCCAGGTGTGCTTTTGGGATAGCCCATGACTATGGGCCCATATGGAAAGCCAGAGACTCCTTGATCGCTTCAGGTAAACCCATCGAAAATGGGGAAGCAGTGAGGTCTCTGATGGAAGCCCTCTTGTCACTAACATGAGAGGTGATGATAGCAACAAAAGGCCACTGTAAACAGATGCAGAGGAGGCAAAGGGGAAAGCCACGGCAGATCAGGCGGCAAAAATGGCTGCCAAATTACCTAAGCAGACCCCTGTCTTAAGTGGCCACAGTTCAGGTCCCTGAAATAACTCCTCCTGTCTCCCGAAAGTTCTTAAGACCTTACAGAACCAGATGGGGAAGGAGGAAAGGGACTGGTGGATGGAAAAGGAGGGACTACAAATAAGAAGGGAAACTTTGCCTTCCCAGGTCCCTCTAATCCACGATGGCACAGGCAACCCATGGAGTGACGCACCAGACAAAAACTGCTATGTGTGATTTAGTACGTAGCATATGGTGCGCCCCAGGGTTCAGCACTGTAACAGTCAGACATACTCAAGGATAAACGGTCGTGTCCAGAACAACGTGGGCAAGGTGGTTAAGGTACCCAAGAAACACGTCTTGCTTTTTGTATCTGTTTCAACGTTTACAGACTACCTTCAACTACACAAGGTGGGCATGTATGAGTATGTATTGATATGTGACTTGTTTTCAGGATGGCCAAAACCGTACCCAAAGAAGTAAAAAAGATTATGGCCGAAGTTGTGTGCAGGTATGGGGTACCTTAGATCATTGAAAGTGACACAGGTGTTCACTTCACAGGTGAAGTGATGCAGGAGATGATGAAGGTTTTGGATGTAGGACAGGCCTTACATGCTTCGTACCATCCACAAAGCAGCAGTAGAGTAGGGAAAAAATAAATAAATAAAAAGGAACTGAACGGGACACTAAGTTAAAGATTCAAAAGCCCTAACAGAGTGCCTGCTGGTAGCCCTCTTTTAGTAAGGTATACGCTTAACCGTGAGACAGGCCTTTGTCCCTATAAGGTCCTTTTTGGGTCAGCCCCTAGGATAGGATTTTATTTCCCACAGCAGCTTCAGATGCAACATGGTTGTCTGACAGATTATGTGATCAGTTTTGTACAAGCATTTGACTAAAGTACATTTTCGAGTTTTTGCTTCACTTCCAGGTTTTGATAAAATACCAGGAACCCACCCACTTGTGTCTGGAGATTGGGTGGTAGAAAAAGACACGTTAGAAAAGTCCTAAAACCCTGGTTTGATGGTCCATTCCGAGTGTTGTTGACCACAAGCACAGTGAAGCTCAAAGAAAAGCATAATTGGATTGATTTCAAGGAAGTGTTGAGACTGGTTTTCCCTTGTGTGACTGTTGATCATGACTCAAAAGAATATGAAAAATTGTATGAAAACATCGATCCAGAAAATCAGAAGCACTGATAATCTCCAGTCCCCCCCATATAATGTCAACGCCAGTTAGGGAAAGATCATCTGACTTCCCTGTGCTCAAGTCCAGTGTCACGGGAGGCTGTTCGCTAGGAATGACTTGTCATGGAAGCTGGTGAAAAGGAGGCGGAGCATTGGGACAGATGATTAGGTTTAGGGAGAGAATGAAATTCAAGGGGGGACTGTTAAAGATGTGTGAATTTTTTTCTATATTTTGTATATCTAGGACTGTAATGAGTTAAACTTTTTCTTCTCCAAGTGCCTCCCACCCCTCTCTTTGTTTCAAGACTGTAGAAGAGAGTGGGGGGGGGGGGGCAGAGTGCTGCGGGCAGTGTCTGATTTCTCATCTTTTTGCAGGTGTCCCATAGAGTGTGGTGGAGATGCGTAAGCCAATCATATGGCTTGATGATATATATTATTCACTGCCTATAGAGAAGCACCTCTTTGATGTGTCACATATGACGTATGCAGTATTATTGTTAGATTGTCCGCCATTACAAAAGGGCGATGGTAACGGGATGTTTACATTAGTTCACATTCCAAAGTGGTATTCACTGCGCAGATGCCAGGGTGTTATCTCCTCTCTCTTATCTCTTTTTCCTTTTTGACCAATAAAACAATGTTTAAGCCTCAGTGAGGACTGCCCTCTTCTGAAGATGTATATTACGGCTTACCTGATTTAAATAAAGTTAGAGATTGCTTTGACCAACTTCTGTGTCAGTGTTCAGTCTCTCAGCCACGCGTGGATATTAAGCCCTGGGGGGGTACATTGATCTGGAACACCAGAGTGTATCTAAAATGCCCTAATTTAGGGCTGCTTTAACACCGGATGCCCTGGAAAAGGCACCCACCTTATTCTGACCTAAGTCTAGCACTGCAGACTCCTGATCCTGATGGCATGTAAGTCCCCCTGTGACCTCATAATAAGTGACTAGTGGCCAGCACTGCAGGAGGCAGACATCAGTTGTGTGTGACAATATGGGGGCACCCGTAATGCTGCGGCAGATATGGAGGTATTTCCACCACTGCTTCTCACACGACTCTGCTGCTGTGAAGGGAAAGACTTGGAAAATTCAGTTCTTGAAGCAGTTCTGGAAGACAATAAATATCCTGAAAGTGACTTTTAGTTCTTCAAGTTGTCGCTGGTGATGAGGAAAGAAGCTTTCACAACGAGGAGGATGTATCAACTTTGTGCGCCGCTCTCCCCCCTGTCCTTAAATACTCTGTACTGCAAGAGTGGATTTTCTATATTTCTGCATGATTTTGTCCTAAAGTAAACAACAACCAAATTAAATAAATCGGTCAAAACAACTAGACTTGGTAATTTATTTATTGGGGACAATGCTGCAATATCACATGTCTGAAAGCGGTAAGTATGTGAACCTTTGCTTTTCGTCTCTGCTGTGAACCCCCGCAGCTAAACTTTCCCGGTAATTGCGGATTAGTCCTGCACCACGGCTTGTAGGAATATTAGCAGCTACCACTGATGTTATTTTATACAATTAATCAGACCAGAACGGAATAAAATATCCTTCCATCTTTAGGCTACCACTTTCACACAAGCGTATTGAAATCCATCCGTATTTCAGCTCTGGAATATGCATGGATTCCGGATGATATGCCATCAGTATTGCCATCAGTATTGCTTCAGGATTTCATCAGATTTTTTATCCATATTCCTTCCTTTATACATTTTTTATGCTCTCCCATGCTGCCGATTTCAAATACTGAAGGAAGTTATAAGCTCTATTCATTACCTGTCATGGATGGTGTTGCAGAAAACAAGAAGTAACAAATAAAGATCCAACTGACTTGATCCCAAACTAAGGAACAAAAGGGTGAGCCCTATTAAAGCCCTAGAGCTCTCCCTGACTGCTCAGCCCATGCAAAGATCTCAATGATAGAAAGTTGCATGTCCACGTACCTCGACTGAGTGACATCTGAAAACCCTATAATAGTGAGGGGACACGACCACCGGCTCCCTGCACTTAATACGGAGGGAGTCAGGGTCACCTAGAATCAAGCCAACAGGAAAACACAAATAAAGGGATAGACTTATCTGAGGAACCAGCAGTAGCAACTTCTAGCAGTGAGCACAATCCAGGAAGTAGTATAAACCGCAAAGTGAGGCAGTATGGGAGGGGATATAAAGGGGAGGCAATCACTGCTAATAGATGACAGCTGGGAGAGGGAAAAGAGATGTCAAAATGAAACCAAAACAAAAGAACATCATGCAGGAGGTACTGAAGAACGTCTGTCAGAACTTCTCAGAGATCTGGCGGTGACATTACCATTAGCAGGGGATTCTGGTACATAAAAACCGGGCCATATACAGATTGCAAATACGCTTGTGTGAAAGCGGCCTTAGGAGAATGAAAGATATTTGTTCTGTAAATAAACTTTCCGGTAAAGTCAAAGCTACCGGGAACAAAAAGGGCAAAATATTTATTGTAAAATGTGACAGAACTGGTTTGAAATGATACAAGGAAGCAAACACTTAGCAGCAGGAGGACGAAGCCGAGGTTACATGTCAGTGAATGAAACCAGAGAGCAGACATTTACCTTGTAAGTTCCTGGAGCCTCCTTAAAGCAGTTAATGGCTATCCGATGTTGCCCTTTCCTGGACAATAGTTAAAAACTTTTTAGGCAAGGGCTATATGGCGACACTGGTCACGCGACCAGTGGTGTAGTGTGGGTTGGTAGCACCTGGGGCAAGCCAATTATTGCGCCCCCCCCCAACTTGTCGACAAGCATCTTTTTTTTTTAATATAATGTAGTAGATGTGAACTGCAGTCCTATGTAACAGCACACGTAACACAGTGATAACTCTCTAAATACAGATAATCTAGTAGATGGATGGGAGGCCCTAGAATTCAGAACACGCACAGTGTGGCCTGTAGGGTTGCCACCTTTCCCAAAAAAAAAATACTGGGCAAGTTAAGCCACACCCAAAAGGGGGTGTGGTTGTGGGGGCGTGGCTTAACACGAGGTGTGAAGTCACTGTCATACTGTGGCTCCCCAGGAATATTAAAGCCCCCAAGAGCGCCCCTAGTAATAGTAATGCACCCAGTAATAGTAATGCCCCCATTAGTGTGCCCCAGTAAGAGTAATGGCCCTATTAGTGCCCCCAGTAAGAATAATGCCCCCAGTAAGAGTAATGCCCCCATTAGTGCCACCCATTAAGAATAATGCTCCCATTAGTGACCCCCAGTTAGAGTAATGTGGCCCTCATCCCCCAGGAACCGTCACGCGGGGCCGGCACAATGACTGTAGAGTGTTGTGTGAGAATCCGGCAGCTTTCCTGGGCCCGGTAACGGAGATCGGGGGAAAGGGGAGGTGTCGTGATAGGAAAGGAGCGCAGCAAAAGAGCCGGGGGCGGGAGGAGCGCAGGGCCGCGGCTCGTCTCATTGTTATCCGGCCTGATCTGGGAGTGAGAGCAGCTCAGTCCCGGCACGGCTGCCATGCTGTGGGGCGAGGGTTTGCTGCTCTCCTTCAGCAGCGTCTTCGTGCTCCTGCTCCTGACCACCCGCAGCCCCCAGCTCTCGGCTTCCAATGCATCTTGACCGGCAGCCTTGTCCTCTTCAGGTTAGAGCCGGTCCCGGATTGCCGGTCGCTCACTCAGCACCAGCTGTCAGGACCGTGTACGGGCAAGTTAGAGAGTCTGTACTGCAGTTTGAAATTAATCCTGTGTCCGGGTCTGAGAAAGGCTTGTACCCGGACACAGGATTACAAACCAGACTGTCCGGGTCAATCCCGTACGGGTGGCAACCCTAGTGGCCTGAAGTCCTCTCCCCCAACCCTACAATGAAAGAAATAGGTGGATGGACATAAAATATGTTGGTACAAAAATACAAGAGAATGCAGCAGCACATACCTCTTACATCCAGTCACGTCTCCTCTGATGTAGACTCTTTCCACAACGTCTTCATTCGGAGATATTCGCGTCTTGTCTCTGCAGAGTTTATCACAGAAAAAAATTTGATTCCTTACTTTACTATCATCCTCCCTCTCCTGGTGACTCAACACTGTCATCCTGCTGCTACCCTCAATACTGCGCTAGTACCATACAGATAGTCCCCCATAATAATACACTCCCAAACTGTCCTCAATGGTCATAGTGTTCCCTGCATCACCCTCAATAGCAACCCCATTAGTAGTAATGTCCTCCATATTGCACTCAATTATTAAACCCCCTCAGCACCCCAGTATTAATAATGTCCCCATATGGCTCCTAGTAGAAATAATGTCTCCTATAGTGCCCCCAGCAGTAACAAGGCCCCTCTATAGGGTACCCCTATAAGAGCCTGCAATAGTAATAAAGTCCCCTATAGTGTCTGCAGTAGTTGGACCACTGTATAATACCTCATACAGGTGTCCAAGTATTTATAAAGACCCGTCGCAGTGTCCCCTCTGTATTATTATTATTATTATATATAATAGCCCCCTCTGTATTATAAGTATAATGGCCCCCTCTGTATTATAATTATTATTATTATATATAATAGCCCCCTCTGTATTGTTATTATAATGATCCCCTCTGTATCGTTATGGCCCCCTCTGTATTATTATTATATATAATAGCCCCCTCTGTATTGTTATTATAATGGTCCCCTCTGTATTATAAGTATAATGGCCCCCCGGCCCCTCCCACACCACGCCACTGCACGTGACACCTGTCGCAGGCAGGATCGCTGAGCCGCGGTGATCCCATAGAAATGCATGTGACTGCTGCGGCAGTTGCATGAAATCCAACATGGCTGGATTTCTTGCGACTGCCGCGGCAATGCCATTAATTTCTATGGGATCACCGCTACTCAGCGATCCTGGCCGCGACAGGTGTCTCGTGACCAGCATAGCCGTGTAGCCCTTGCCTTAAGCTGGCTATACACATTAGTGTCGGCCACACATGTCGATTTTTCAGGATCGTTTAACACTGTGTTTGGGGGCCTCTCAACTCTCCCCCTCTCTAGGGACATAAGAATTGGGATGTTGAATTTCAACATGCCCAGTCCTTTTGTTCTTATGGAGACTGGCAGCAGCCTTCTCTCCTCTTCATTCCTCCTTCCTTCTTGGGGATCCGCTACGTGTTCATTGGGTGAATGAATGGGCATTTCTTTACGTTAGCGATCACCTTTAGTCATGTGACCCAACCTTCCGCTAAAATGTAATTTTTTTTTTTATCTAACAGGAGCAATCCTCATTAGTGTTGAGCGAACTTGTGTTTTAAGTTCGGCGTCTAAAGTTTGGGTTCGGGTTATCGAAGTATCCCGTTATGGATTCCGCTACCACGGACCATAACGGAATTTAGAATCCATAACGCGATTCTTCGATAAACCGAACACGAACTTTAGACGCCGAACTTAAAACACAAGTTCGCTCAACACTAATCCTAAACTCTCCCAGGAAACAGGAATATTCCTTAGAAACTATTGCTAGCTTTGCAATCTGAAGCCTAAGGGTTTGAGGGGTTTTCCAAGATACTGTAAGTCATCAATGTTAGATACGAGGGGGTCTGACACCTTGGACCCCCGCCCATCAGTAGCTTGTGGAGGCCGAGGCCTCTTCGCAGCTTACCAACACAATGCCGTACACTGTAAAGTGGCTGTTCTTGGTGGTGGCCTAGGAAGAGCGAGAGCTACAGCCTCTTCAAGATGAGGATCAAAGGGGGTGCTGGGTGTCGCACCCCTTTCCAATCAGATTTTGATGTCCTATCCTGATCAATATTAAAATCTCGGATTTTGTCCCATGCTATATAAATTATATTTGCGCTACAGTCTCTCTCTTTTGTTACAATTGTATCCAGCAAAAGTCGTTTATTCTGCACCCTGTATGACTCTCTGTGAGGAGCCTCAAGCACTATCCATCCTGAGCCTTTCGATTTTGTGAACAGAATGTCAGTGCTGCAGTGAAAACTGACACACAGGCAGACCAATAGGAGACAAGCACTAATAGAAAGCCGCAATGTGTGTAATTATAGTTTTGATAATTCTGCAGTGACCTGAGAGCAGGAGAATGATGGCGTTTGCGCAGCTATCAGCAATTCACTAGCTGTCTCCTCCGCAGCATCACAGGGATCTCTCAGGACTCCATGGTGGTCACACATGGTCAGACATCACTAGTTGGTTGCGATTCTATGTCCCTAGAAAAGCAATGAGGTCCCACAGTGGTCGTGAGTCATCTTCTTTGACCCAATTCTGGCCAGCGACTTCTTTTTAGTTACATCAGTTTGGGGGGAAGCCTAGCGACCACCAATATGGCCGTTATTACAGCTCCCACCGGGGTTGTCACTTGTCACCCCGATTTCTAAGGCGCAAACCTGCCTAGTTACTGAGCAAGGTGTCTCCTACCACAGGGGTCAGCAACCTCCTGCAACCTCCGGGGGTCTGGGTAAGCAGGGTGACAAGATTAATGGGAGTTTCCATTGCAGCCATATTGGTTGTCACCCAGCTTTTCTGGGAACAGATGGCACTAAATAAACTGCTGAATGGCATTTTCTTATTGTTAATGGTTTAGTTCACTATGAAGGACATGTGCATCATATCATTATACTGGGAAATACCTTTAAAGGGGTTGTCCGAATGTTTAAAACTGATGACATTTCCTTGTCAGGTCTTCAGTATCTGATCAGTGGGGCTGGCGACTCCCGGCACCCCTCACCGATAAGGCTGTAGCGCTCCGTCGGCACTTCGGCCTCTTCCTGTACCACTGATGTCTCGTTCATCGGTCAAATGAATGGGGCTACGATGCAATACCAAGCACGGCCACTATACAATTTACGGCGCTGTGCTTGGTGAGCAGGGAGAAGGCCGTGGCGCTCACAGGAGCGCCGGTGTCTTCTCAAACATCCGATCGGCAGGGGTCCCAGGTGTTGGATCCCCACCAATTATCCCGATGATAGGTCATCAATATCAGAGTCTCGGACAACCCCTTTAATCTAGAATTTGAAGATATGAAAAGAATCACATTAAGAAAAATGCAGGTTGCACATTCTGGATTACAAAGATTTTCCGGGTTTCTATATTGTATGTGTCATATACTTGGATGCCTTGTTTCTATTCCGCTCCAGGTCCCTGAAGGCAGCCTGCAGTGTAAAGAATGGAGGTTTTTGATTCCGGTTTTCAATAGGCATTGCTTAGACTTTACATTAACTGAAACTTATGGCATTCTGAGCCGGATGATCTTATTGTCCCTATTATGATCCTTATTATTTCACATAGGGCCCTCTCTTGTGTAATCCAAAGAAAGGTCACATGACCTCATCTCCTAAGGAACAGGAAGTCGGCCTTATCTAAGAAGTCAGGGAGGCGGGGCTAAAATCATTTGCCAGCTTGTGCGTTGTGTTGTACCCATCGGTCATCATTGAAAGTGCCTTGTACAGATGGCTCTCATCTCAGGGGGTCAAGGTCCCTTTAAATGTCCATGGGCAGACCGGGGTCATCCGCGTCTTCTGTTGATTTTAGGATTACATGTGTATTCTGGAGACATTTTCCAGCTGAGAATGTAAAGAGCAGTGGAAATTTCTGCAGATGGCACCTCCCCGCCCTGCGACTCTATATCTAGGACAAGGACTCATCGTCTTCCAGTGTGATCTTGGACCATCCCCTCCAGAAACCTCAGAAACATTGAGATGAGCAAGCAAGGAAATTAACTTGTGTAACCAGTATTTTTTGTTGGGAAAGGTGGCAACCCTAGCAGCCCCCCCGCTCAGGACCTCTATAGGCCCGCTCACTGCAGCAAGCTCCGCCTCATCAGGACTCACTTCGTAAAAAATTTTTTTTTTATTTTCATTGCGGTATTCTGACCCTCATCAATTTTTTCTAGTTACAGTATGTCGACGGAGGTGTGGGGGCTAATTTTTGTCGTTTTTGACACTACCATTTTGGGGTGTGTATGACTTGATCACTGTTACGCTATTTACCGTATAGACTAACTTTTTTATATTTTAATAGTATGAGCATTTTCGCATGTGGCAATGACCATTATGCCAATTTTTATTTTTTTAAAATTATTTTTGGCGAATGGGGGTTGATTAAAATGTTTTAAATTTTTTTTTTCTATTTTCTAAATTTCCTTAAATTTTTTTTTTCTTTTCAAGTCCCCCAAGTGGACCACAACTCACAATCATCAGATCTAAATTGCTCCATTAGGCCTCATGCACACGACCATAGTTACGGTCCGCATCCGAGCCGCAGTTTTTGCGGCTCGGTTGCTGACCCATTCACTTCAATGGGGCCGCAAAACAGGCGGTCAGCACTCTGTGTGCTGTCCGCATCCGTTGCTCCGCTCCAAAGCCCCGCAAAAAAAAATATAGCATGTCCTATTCTTGTCCGTTTTGCGGACAAAAATAGGCATGTCTACAATAGGCCGCCCGCTCCGTTCCGCAAATCGCGGAAGGCACACGGGCGGCTTCTGTTATTTGCGGATCCCCGGTTTGCTGACTGCAAAAAACGGCACGGTCGTGTACATGAGGCCTTATTTTGTATAGAAATCACTATATCACAGTTCAGTGCTGCCATCTAGTGGCCTGAACTGGGATATCCTAACAATAAGTCTGGAAGCCTAGTACAGGCTGCGGCTTATTTATAGAACAGGGTGCTTTCCCCGACCTCTGCTGGGGGAAAGCGCGCCTGAAGAGGAATCCCGCTCTTCCGGTTTTTAGCACTCTCAGATGCCGTGAATGAGTGGAACTCATTGCTGTGAGGGGAGGGGGCATGTGGCGTATTCTGGGGCCATGAGAGTGTTGATGTAATGTTATTACAAGATTTGGGGCCCCACTTATGATTTTTCCCAGGGCCACATTTTGTCTAAAACTGGCTCTGTCTGCTGCAATCTGCTATTTGGTATCAGAGCTGTATTTTCTGCCAATGTAAGTACTGGACGGTGGGGGGGGGGGGGGGGGGGGGGCGGGGGGCATGGGATTACCCCAGGAGACCCCATACAAGGCAGATTCATATGTCATTGTCCATGTCTTATAGATGCCTCACATCACCGGTCAGCCTGAATTTCTGGATTTATGATCACCATGCAAGAACTGCAGTGTAGACTGACACTCTCGTGGAAGTACTAGGGAACAGTGAGGTGTATCGCTAACTTATAATGCTGATATCTGTGCATTTCAGGCAAACACATGTCCGTCACGTTCAACCTTCTCCATCAATCATTGTCAGATTAAGGCCTCACGCACACGACCGTTGTTGTGTTCCGTGTCCGTTGTTCCGTTTTCCGTGTTTTTCTATGGACCCATTGACTTTCAATCGAATAATGCACCGTTTGTCATCCGCGTCCGTGATCCGTGTTTCCAGTCCGTCAAAAAAACCTGTCCTATTTTTTTCACGGACAAAGGTTCGCGGACCCATTAAAGTCAATGGGTCCGTGAAAAAACACGGATGCACACAAGATTTTCATCCGCGTCCGCGTCCGTTTTTTTCCTATCATTTGCAAGGCAAACTTGACTTAGATTTTTTTTTCACTTTTCATGTCTAGTGATCCTCCAAAAATCAAGGAAGACACACGGAAACAAAAACGGAAACGGATGTTAGTCCTTCTCCCCCTCCTCATACACGGGGATCAGGTTGGCTTTTTCCGCGCCAGAGAAGGCAAAGACAACACGGCCAGGGTGATTAATACCCTCTGCCATGCCAAAAGACTTTCTTCCCCTCTGCTTCTCCTTAGTACTGACGCGGAGAAAGCATTTGACAGGGTAAACTGGCAATATCTAAAACATACTCTGATGAGGTTCGGCCTTCCTGATCCCTTTGTACAGGCAACTTTTGCCATGTATGAGCAAGCGTCAGCAAGGGTACAAGTCAACGGAAGCCTCTCTGTTCCATTCCCGATAAGCAATGGGACTAGACAAGGCTGCCCCCTCTCACCTCTCCTATTTATTTTAGCATTAGAACCTCTCCTTGCTAACATAAGGCGAGACAAGGAGATTTCAGGTCTGTGTTTGGGAGGCAGGGAACCGAAAGTTGCAGCGTTTGCGGACGATATCCTAATGATGACGATTAATCCTAAAGTCTCCCTGCCACGGATTCAAAATATACACAACCTCTTTTCTCTTAACTATATCCCCCTTAGAAAGTCCATTTTCGATGCCATTGACAATTTGGCGCGATCCAATCCAACCCTATCTTGGTTTGGCCGCAAGAATCTTCTTGCATCTTTAATCCTTCCTCGCCTTACCTACTTACAACAGGTGTTACCTATCCCAGCTCCTAAACAATACTACGATCAAATCACTAAAAAGTTCAGAACTTTTATCTGGAATGGCAAGAGGGCGAGACTACCGTTCTCCCTACTCACTAAGCCCAGACATGCAGGAGGGATCGGTTTGCCAAATACTGAAACTTATGGCAGGGCTATCCTCCTTGCCCGAGTGGTCGCTTGGCTGCGCCCCTCTCCGCCTTCCCTCACAGTGGAAACTGAGGTGGATATCTTAAAGAAATCCCCCAGGGCATTGCTTCTAGGTTCTCAAACAGTTTTTCCAGGACAATTTTCCCATTATCCAATAATAAAAGCCACACTAGAGGCCTGGAAATGGTTCTCATCCTCGCATTGCTCTATCCCATTTCCTTCCCCTCTCCTGACAGTGAAGGACATAATTGACACAGCCCCCTCCCCCATAAAATCTGCGACCTCTCAAGGGCTTAAGTCCTCCTTAATATACATCAACACCCTGGCACTTCCCTCAGGTGAGTGGATGGACCCCCAGGCAACAAATACTCTTTTAAACCCTCATCCATGTGATATCTTCACCATTGCATACTTTAGAGCCTATTTGAAACAACATATCAGAATAGGGGATTTGACACGCCCCATGGTATGGTTCGAGTCGATCATTTCTCTCCACCCCACTCCAAGGAAACTAATTTCGCTGATTTATAGTAAGTTGCGCTTACCGCCTACGTTTGCCAAACCACCATTTGTGAGATGTTGGGAAAGTGATCTCAATATAGTTGTCCCGTTCAATAGCCTGCCCAGACTCCTGAGTTCTCCCCATGGGGCCTCCCGTTGCGTCTGAATCCAGGAAAATAGTTATAAGATCCTCGCCAGATGGTATAATACGCCTGACAAAACATCACTATACTATGAATCTGCTTCGGACGCCTGCTGGAGGTGCCGTGGGGAAAAAGGAACCTTTTTCCACATTTGGTGGACCTGCCCCCGCATTCACAAATGGTGGATGGAGATTTTTGCTTGTTCAAACAAGATCTGTGGGACCTCTATACCACCGTCTCCGCAGCTTGCTCTCCTATCCCTCCCTCTAGATGAGCATGTGGTGAAACCGCCATATGTTTTTGCGCAAATGCTAATGGCCGCCCGCCTTTTGCTTCCCAAGCATTGGCTACAATCCCAGGTTCCAACCATGGATGATTGGATCCAAAAAATGGACCAAATCCATAGGTTTGAAGAACTTTCTTCTTGGGAAATGCGATCTCATGACACTTTCCTCAAAAAATGGCTCCCCTGGTCAAGGTTCAGAAATCCCCAACAGTAGGTTGGACTCCTAGCTCACTACACTTTGTCCCCTGACTCAGTGGATGTACTCTTGCCATAGATGATCTTCCGTTGGTCGGCCTCCTGCCTTGGTGGTCGCTAGGGATGGGAGTATACTCTGAGCTTCAGACTACCATACACAGAGACCAGACTCTCACTCCTCTTGGTCTGTGCTCTGACAAGGGGTATGCCCTAACTTACGCCTTCGTGTTTGTCTGCCACTCCTCCGGGTTGTATTGACTTTGTCCATTAACATGTTCTTGTCTCTTCCATAACCTCGCCTTACTTGATTATGCAATGTTTTAGGTGTTCAGAATGTGAATCTCGAACCCATACTGAATCATTTGCTTATTCGCAAAGTACTCTTTTTTTATTTGTAATCAGACAGGCCTGCGTGCCTATACCTTGATACCTTGTTACCCCCTGTTTATTGTTGGAAATACCAATAAAAATATAATAAAAAAAAAAAAAACGAAACGGATCACGGAACAACGGAACAGCTTTTTGCGGACCGCAAAAAAATACTGTCGTGTGCATGACCCCTTAATTATTATATTTTTTTTCCATTCACATAGCCATAGGAGGACTTTTTTTTTGAGGGATAAGTTGTACTTTCGAATGGCGCCTTTTAATATGGCATGTGATGTAATAGGAAGCTGGAAAAAATTGGAAAACTCTGCCACAGTTTTATGGGTTTTGTCTTTACTGCGTTGGCCATGTGGTAAAATTGACTCATGTCCTTCATTCTCCAGGTTGGTACAATGACAGGGATACCACATTTGTATCGTTTTGCTTGTGTTTTAATACTTAAAAATAAACAGAAACTTTGTAAAAATGATTTATACTTTTTTACTTTGCATCGCCATATTCAGACCACCATAACTTTTTGACATTTAAGTCTATGAAGCTGTGTCAGGGCTCATTTTTTGTACAGTGATCTGTAGTTTTTTAGTGTAAGGCTCCATTCAGACGTCTGCAAATGGGTCCGCATCCGTTCCGCAATTTTGCGGAACGGGTGCGGACCCATTCATTCTCTATGGGGACGGAATGGATGCGGACAGCACACAGCGGCCCCGATCTTCCGGTCCGAAGCTCCGCAAAAGATAGAGCATGTCCTATTCTTGTCCGCAGCTGCGGACAAGAATAGGCATTTCTATAGGGGGTGGTGCCCAGGTGTGTTGCGGATCCGCAATTTGCGGGTCCGCAACACACCACGGACGTGTAAATGGAGCCTTACCCTTTTAGAGTGTGTACAACTTTTTAATAAGTTTTTTATTACATTTCTTTGGACAGATTATGTGACAAAAAAACAAAGAATTGGCTATTTTGTTCTTTTTTCTATTATGGTGTTCACCGTACAGGATAAATACATTTATATATTAATAGTTCGTGCATGTTGGGACATGGCGATACCTACAGTATGATCTTTATTTTTTTAATGTCTATTTATTTTCATTTTTACCCTAGGGAAAG